>NC_051186.1:87293557-87371614 GCF_013339695.2 Rhipicephalus sanguineus
ACCACTACTTTCGAGAAAGTATTGGTTTCATGTTCAGTGACTGTAGATAGAGCACGTGTTGTTTTGAAGTTGCGGATTAGTTTTGATCCATAAAACGGATAGGATTCGATTGAGCATTATTGCGTAGCCTTATTTAGCAGCGTTTATAGGGGCTACCAATCTACGCACGGAAATTTTAGAACCGGGCGAATCACCTTTTTTATATTGAATTGAATCTTTATTTTCATGTTTGATACTACATGAAGGATGGCAGGAGTAAAAGCTGCACTAAAACAGCTTGACTAGCTCCCGCTACCTAAAAATAAATGAGTCACAAGCACTGGCATACAAATAAGATAACAAAAGCATACTATACAGAAATATAGTAATGTCAATCAATATAATTGCATAATCTAAACGTAAAAAGGATACAACAGTGCCCATGAAGAGAAAACAAAACATCAGAAGCTTGAAAAGGCTATGCATACATGTGTTACAAAATGCATAAGAGGTCGAACTGATACCAAAGGTAAATTACATCATGATACAATTTATAAAAACAATGATGCAACATTTTTTGTGGTCATGTTTTCTATATTTACATCAATGCTGCTTAAAAAGTTCAACATTCTGGGAATAATATTGCGTAACATTTGGTCACCATACTTTGTACGTGATCGTGGTATGAACCAGAGGTTATGCTTTCGGGTGTCACATTTAACCTATATACGAAACCGCATGTAATATGCTGTTTCGTATCACCAGGGGTCTTGGACAAAATGCGGCGCAAATGGCCTATTTTTTTTTTCTGTTTTCCATGTCCCGTGTGGTTAGTCCGAGAACGTGGTTCTGTTGGAATAAAACCTAAATACGCTGAAGGGTTCGCGCCGTCGTGCAGCCAAGGAAGTGATGCTGGCCGGTCGAACTCAAAAATAAACGTTTACTAACAAAACTCTTCGAAAGTTACAGGATACAATAACGTGGGCACACGCACCCCCCCCCCCCCTTCCGCGCGCACAGCGTTCCGTCACCGACTGCCCGGCCCGCGCCACGGCTGCCGCTTTTAAAGCTCCAGAGTGGGCCACGCGCATCACTGGTGCGCATCACGTGTCAAGCCAGCCTGGCGATGGGCGAGATTCCCACAACGCTTGATGCCACCCAGAAACTCGAACACTTGATGCCACCCAGAAAGTATCCATCAGAGAACGAGCTCCGGCGATGGTTAAAAGCCATCCCGCCTGTTTTAATGTAGTTGACGTTAATTTGCCGCGCTTTACAGCAAGTTACGCAAATAGCGTATCGCCGCTATTCTTATGCCGAGGTAGCGGAAGGGGTCATTAATTAATGTTAAATTCATATCACGTTTTTTTTTGTGAACACGATGTCTATTTCGTTGAGCGGGTTCTCAGTGCTTGATATCAATCGCAGTATGGGATGTCTTCAGCAAGGCGAAGTTTGCCAGTATGTTTTTTTTTACGCCTAAGGAAACGGTCTTTCAATCCTGAAGGAATTTAGCGAATTTTCAGGAAATAAAATATTTTTATTATCGTAGAATACGATATTTAAAAAAGACGTGTTATTTAGAACAAGGAATTTTGTTTTCACTGTTGTAGCCCACCACACGGCCCTCCTGTGCACGCTAATGGCGGGTAGAGTGCTGCTGACCATTGCGTACGATGTCGGGTCCGTCTACGGAGCGGAGATCGATCCAACCGAAGTCAGAACGCAGGCGCTGTCCATCCGGCAGGCCTTCGGATCGCTCGGAAGGATCCTTGGGTCGCACGTCGTACAACTGGTGAGACTAGCACCGTAGACGTTTTTCTACACTATCTGTGGAGTGCGAAAACGCACCATATTTCTGCTTCTTGCCCTCGCAAGCACGTACGACTACCTTCGTAATGGCTTCTTGCATGCGGCTAGATGTGGCTGTGCACGGAGCCTGGGGATAAAATCGGTATTGAAAGTTGGGCTAGTTGGTAAGGTGGCATGTTTAGGTACAGCCTGAAAACTAAGAAGACAGAGTGAAACAGAAGGGTCGCGGAGGAGCGCTAACACGAAGGAGATAAAATCAGCGTGAAAACGTAGGCAGTAGCGGAGCCGAACGGAATGCTTATGCAAGCAGTCAGGTGACACATCTGCGTGCTAAAGTTCGCAAAGCAAAAGCCGCCGAAAAGGAAACCCAGATTAGTCAAATTCAATGCTCCTTGAACAACATGCACTGACCACTGATCACAATGGTACCGAGCGCACAAGATGGCGATGAAGATAATACTTAAGTTGTCTGCCCGAAAGCTTTTGCGCAACAACGATTCATAATACATGACCGTATGACCGCCCTAGATTTCGTAACATGGCCGGGCCTCGGTACTATTCTCCCAGGGTTCAAATTCCATCCTGAGATCATTTGCATTCAAGTTTGTTTATTATTTAGGTACATCAGAACATGATTTCACCGCCGCAATTTACATCCAGATGCTATTCGAAGTCGCGCAGACACAGCTGGCTTCAGAATGACTTAACGGGCATTTTTTTTCGAGCTTGAGGTCATAGTGCTTACGAATTATTGTGTCAGCAACGCTTACACTTGGCTGCGTTTAGTAAATTTCAGTCAATCACAGAACCTCATGTGACGCAGAATCGGCGATGGAGGTGAACCCAAATGTGTCGTGGTCATTCGGATTTTCGTGAATCCTACGTGCCATAAACTTTTATGCCGGACTTCAGGCTTTGTTAATGCTCCATGATTCTCTGCCACTTCAATCTGCCAAGAGCATTATCTGTGCTTAATGCCACTGCAAAGAATGTCTTGTTGGTGTTGATGAAATCTTGCCATACGTTCAATACAGTGCAACAAAAGCCTGCTTTTTCCATGCTAATATTTGTTGCAGTGACTTAGAATGCTGCCCTTCCCATCCAAATGATACAATTTGTAATTGCAGGCTGTTCGAAGAATTAGAATTTTAGACTGTCATTCTCACCTTGGGATGAAAACGACACTCTACATTTGGTCCTTCAGTGACACTGTCATCCTTAACTTGCGGTGAGAATGAGAGTGTCACTGCGGGGCCAATTTCTTAGAAAAATCAGTCTGAACGTTGCGACATGCCCGTAATGGTATTACTAAAAGAAGGGGACGTTTCTCTAAATACCAAAACAATTATTTGCCTAAACCACGAAGGCCACAACAAAGTCAGCTCTTAACGTAATAGCGTTAAACAGCCAGTGCCGCAGAAGATTCGGTGTAGATGTCGGCGCCGTCGTCCGTACGTGAGCTAAATATCTTAATTGATGCAACGAATAACGTCACATGGTTCCCTATGCATTTGCCTAAGACGACTTGAAGGCGAAAGCAATCTTCATATTTTTGTTCTCAGTCAACTTTATTTGCGCTGTTCAGTTTATGCACGCGTATTCTCGCTCTCTCTCCTTTCGTATGCCACTGACACCAACTTTTTCCCGACTCGCGCACGGTGATTGCCAGGCCGTGTACGGTCGCTTCGTTCCCCTCTTCATTCTAGGTGGCCTGTCCTGTGTGGCGGCGCTCATCACACTTCCCCTGCCCGAGACGAACAACCGAAAGCTGCCCGAGACTTTCGAAGAAGCCGAGGCAATGCACCATAGGCCGGAGAAAGAAAACAAAGACGAGGAGAAAACGACGAAACAGTCTACGCAAGACAAAGACAACAATAATTCTCACTGAAAGGGAAAGACCAACCGCGCGCTACGACCTGCCAGCGTCCGGGTTGGCCCGGATGGCAGAGCTGTGGCTCCAGAAAGGGACACTGGTCCCGGGACCCAATCCCGGACTACTGAGAAGGCCCTACGGATTTTTGTGCAAGTCATGCGTGGACGATTCTCTCTCTCTCTCTCTTTAACCTTAGTTCACCTTGCGTCTTGCGCAAAACTGCTTTCCTGTAATGGACCGACGCAAAAAGCAAGGCCTGCTCATGATGGGTTACTAGCCGTGGGCCCCTGGCACCGTCTTCTTGATTCAAGAGTAAAGGGTCTGTCCGCAAAATAATGAGACTGGGTCTGGTAAACGAAATTTACCGTTTCGATCGGTACTTATATAATTCTTTCAAAACAGTTCTGACGGGCGTCGATACACTGCTTTCAACACGATTACCACGCTGCAAGAGCTTCCTGAAAGTCGGCTGCCGAGACCACTGTCAGATACTCAGTGACAGTCACTTGGATGGCGGGAACTTTGGGTACTCAAAGAAATCTTCCGGGGTTCTCATCTGGGCTGATACAACCCTGACACAACCCTGCTGTGAGCCCAGCAGACTTCGTGCTACCAATGCCCAAGAAAAGCCTGAAAAGTCACTATTCGGATGGTGTTACCGCCATCCATCTGGCTGTCGCAGTCTCTGATAGTGGTCTGCGCATCGGACTTTCGGAAGCCCTTGCAGCGTGGGAATTGTGTTGGAAGCGGTCTATCGACGTCCGAGGAAGGAATTAAATATTATACAGCGATTGGATCCATAAATTATTTTGACCAGAACCTGTCTCATTACATTGCGGACAGACCCTGTAAAGAGCCTTCACGTCCACGGCGCCAAGAATGGCGGCGTTACAATGTGGTAGGACCTGGTAGGCGTCACTTTGAACTCTTGACCAGCCCCTCCTTCCCCCGCCGCTCCACTGGCCCGCTACTCCTGGACCGCCAGAAAGCTAACCCTATAGTGGGATCTGTTAGGGGGCAAACCTGCAAATCTCCTGGAGGATCCCTCATCTTTGCTTGCACCCTTGAAAAACCTGAGGCCTTCCCTGTCTGCACACGTAGTGTAAACAGCGAATGCTCATGGTGCTGGAGGATAGCTTTACCGAGACTCAGACAAAGAAAGAGTGCAAAAAAAAAAATCATAAGATCTCCCGCTAAACGGGACCATTATGTGACGCGAAGCAGCGTTTCGGCATGTCGAGCCCGCGTTTCAGAGGGGGAGGGGAGAGGGAAAGTGCGGAAGAGGAGTGGAGAGGGGAGGGGAGGTGTGTGTAGAGAGGGTCTGCGCATGCGCAGTAAGGGTGGTCAGGCCGCACATCACCGGTTTCAACTCGGCTACAAGATGCTTCGTATCTACAATAAGGTCACGTTGCGTCGACGTTACAACGGCGTACTCAGGGTTCAGAAACGGGACTGGTCAGACTGAACAGTCACTGACCGATTCCGTGCGATAAGTACCGCCTGCTCACGTATTGCTTCGACGTGCTGTGACATGCACACATTACACAAAAGAAACTTGCCACTGCAAGCTCAGAGGAGCGAATCCGCATAGTTGTGCGCACAATTGTTTTGTTACCTGGAAAATAAATGTGTTGTGCGGACATAAAACGGCTGAAAAATAAAGAATAGGGTGCAAGAGTTCTCTATGAGTATTCCTATTATTTACTGTTCGGGAATCTATGATAAATGAACTCCGAGCCTCCGTTCCGCCATCGTGAAAAGCACGTTTCATACCCAGCGGGATCGGATGAAAATTTTGCACTGATCTGTGCCATATGGAGTTCAAAAACTCCGGCAGATCCCACGCACTGTGGGAATCGATGTAATGCGAAGCAGCCAGCGAAGAGCTGCATACATCGCGTTGTTTGTCTTTGAGCCAAATGAAATTATTCATACCATGGCATCTAGTTCACCACATATCGCATGTTTGCCATGCACGCATGCATGCACAATCTGGTATATGCCATGGCAATGAAACGTATATTCTAGTATATACAGTGAATGACCTGTCATTTTATGTCCATCACGCCCTCGTGTCATGCCATACCAATTTTCATATATATCCAGTTAACAAAACGGCCGGATGCGCACGATGATAGTGTCATGTAAATCATACCGTACATGACATGCAAAACACGATTCGCATGTTATGACGTGTCATTTATGCTCGTCATACAGTCACATTGCGCAACACCAATTTTGGCGTATATCATACGAGCGTAACGACCGCGAGTGCACCATTAATATGGCATGTAAATCATGCCATACATGACATGAATATCGTGGTTTTCATGTAACCACCTGTCACCTATGTTCGTCATACAGTCACATCGCGCAGTACCAAGTTTGGTGTACATCAAGTGAGCGAAACGGCCGCGAGTGCACCATGAGCGCGGCATGTAAATCATGCCATACATGACAGGCATGTTACGGTTTTCATGTTACAACCTGCCACGTATGTTCGCCATACAGTCGCGTCACGCAATACCAATTTTGGTGTACATCACTCCAGCGAAACGGCCGCGAATGCACCATGAGCGTGGCATGTAAATCATGAAATACATAACACGCATGTCATGGTTTTCATGTTACCACCTATTATTCATGTTCTTCATACAGTCACATCGGGCAATACCAATTTTGGTGTATATCAAGCGATCGAAGCGGACGCGAGTGCGCCACGAGGGTGGCATGTAAATCATGTCGTACAAGACATGCATGTCATGGTTTTCATGTTACCATGTGTCAGTTATGTTCGACATACAGAAATGTCTCGTTACACCAGTTTTTGTAAATATCCATTAATTTAAACGGCCGCAAGCGCCCCGAGACCATGTCATTTAAATCATGCTGCACATGACATGCGTGTCATGATTTGCACGTTAGGACCTGTCATTATGTTCGTCATTGACTCTTGTCACGCCATACTAGTTTTGGTGTATATGAAATTAACTGACCTGCCGCAAGAGCCCCAAGGCCGTGGAATGTAAATCATTCCACGGCCTTGGGGCATGTCACGCATGTCATGCATGTCACGATTTTCATGTTATGAGCAGTCATTTATGTTCGTAAGACGGTCATGTTATGCCATACAAAGTTTGGTATAAATTTGATTAACGAAACGGTCAGGAGAGCACGATGTCGTAGGAGGCTAGATAGATAGATACGCTCAAAGTGGCAGAAGTTCGCTAAGAAATGCTTCGCATTTAAAACCACAATATGCTGGCACTTGTTCAACCACACGCATTTCAAACAGATGGCTTCTTCTTAGCCGTCGCAAGGCTGCCAGTGAAGACTTCTCAAGGTCATCAGGTAGACGTTCCTACAGTTTTGTCACTGGCGGATGCGTGGTATTTAGCAATGCAGGATATTCAGGTAAGTGTGTTCGGTTTACAATTATTGCGCATATTAATTTAGCGAGCTGAGTAAACCAGGAGATGCATAGGAGGAGGAGGAGAAGGAGAGAAAGAAAAGGCAGGAATGTTAACCACTCTAGAAGGACCGGTATGCTACCCTACACTGGGGGAAGGGATGGGGGAGGTATAAAGATAGAGAGAGAGAGAGGAGGAGAGCACGCACGCACAATGAGTCACACACATCTCACAGTCATGCTAACGTCGTTAGTCTATAACCGAGGGTGCAGGTCTGACGCCTTCAAGAAGTTGAGCACTGCCTTCGTCGCCTTTACCCGCGATGACCTCTCAGGACGACATTCCAGAATATTTTCTGCGTCATCGGTCTGGAATCTATGCGAGCAAGAGCGACTGCGAGGGATTTTTTCTGCGCATTGTAGCGAGGACAGTCGCAGAAGATGTGCTGTAGTGTCTCCTCTTTACCACAGTTGTCACAGGGAATTATCCGTTTGTCTGTGAGGTACAAATTGCCCTATTTCACGAGAAACCATTTGTTGTCTGGCGGTAAATCGTAGTCTATAGGCCACGCCTGCCACTGCGCACATATAACACTTCGACCACACTGCTTATGTGGTTACTTATGTGAGCATACATCATTTCTGATACTTGCGCAGGCGTCAAAGGCCCTGAATATCGGGAAGTGTTACGCATGTTGTACCAACGGCCCTTCATTTGCTTTAGTAAAATGAGTCTCACATGGGACCACGATGGCCAAAACGAGTCGCGAAATCACAACGCCGAGAACAATGCTGAGCGTGATGTTTCAAAGTTATGGCAATAAAACGCATACAGCGGCATTAGCTAAAATGAAGAGCCTCCGCGACCTGGGCTCTAAAAAAATATTTGGTTTGAGCGTGGCTTAAAGCTCTGAAGTATTATGTATTTACTTTCGGTTCTACATTGCCCGTAAGTCACCACCAGGGGATACTGAACCTATATGTATATCACCGTTGTCTAATAAAGGTTTGTTGTTTTCTGGTTTCGACTTCCGTGTGTTGACTATGTTAGAGTGGCTAACGCCCATACCGCTTTGGCGACGATGGTGAAGTGGCGTAGCAGCCTGAGTCGTGCCATGAGTTTCGGCGGACTCGCACCGCCACCTCCGTTGCTGCCATCACCCGGTCGCCCGGCCGTTCCTTCGTCGCAATGGCTACAACTGTTCTATAACTCCCATGAAAATCTAAATAAGTATAAAAATACTGCTCAAAACGACGTTTTCACATCCATCTTCGACTGCAGATGACATTCTTTTTCAAATAAATATGAACAGAAGTCTGTTTTCTCAAAGGAAGGTTGTTCTGTTGCAATTCCACTTTCTTATGTTCCGGTCTCTTCAGTTTGAAGCGCCACATGGAGACAGCTAGTTAAGAATTACACCATTTATTGTGTGTTTGAAGCCTAGAATAATGCCTATTTGGATGTGGGATTTAAGCCCGAGTTAGAGTGGCGATTTGCTACAGGCGAGTTTATATATACTGTCTCAACGAATATCGGATACAGTGAACTAATTTACGGTTACGATGCTGCTTCGTTGTGACAAGGTCCGACGGTATTGCTGATTGTCGTCTATCAGCGAGATCGCTCAAGCTGCCGCTCCAGCTGCCATGACACCTCCCAGTTGCATTCGGGGCCTTTCAGTATTCAAGATTTCGGCCCGAATTCACAAGGTTACCAAAGCCAGGGGTCACGTCTATGGGGCGTGACGTGTAGCTCTTCAGCGCGTAGAAGCGACGGTCGGTATACCCCAAGCGTGCATTTCAGCGAATCCTATCATGGAATATTTATAATATTCTTACACTCGCCTCCGCTAACTGTGGTGCCAGACCACTGAAACATAGTTGCAAAGACGCCTCAATGCATCTTAAAAAAAACTAGCGTAAACCATATTCATCCGTTCCAAACTAGAATACGCGTCTGCTATTCCGGATCCAGAACCAGCTTATACGATCAATTCGTAAGTTTCCATATGTTTTGTCACCATCCTTCATGATGATTAATTCCAGTCCCTACCAGTTATCTTTCCTCGTCATGGCTATCCATACGAGGTCACACGCATAAAGTGCCAGCCTTCTCATTATTCATATTTCTTCTCACTTTGCGCAATACCTGAATGGAACGCCTCGCCATCCCACATTGCCACCTGAGCTAACCAAGTTTCAAGATCTAATTTACGCCTGACTAACCATTTAATCTTATCATTACTGTTAATTTTGAGGCTTCGCAGTGATTTTAGGGCAATATACTTTTTTTTACTTTCACGAACAGAGGTGCACCCATCGCATTTTTAACGCTTTTTCTGAAATTTCTCTTCGTAAAATATGTTGTACGTTAGCTATGTTTCACTTTGTATTATTGTGTCATCTTTCCATTAGCGCGTGTAATCAGTAACTAAGGCTGATGGGGCGCTCCCCCCATGTAATACCCTCATAATGAAGGCCTTCAGGGGTATTGCAATAGTAATAATAATAGTAATATTACCAATAATAATAATAATAATAATAATAATAATAATAATAATAATAATAATAATAATAATAATAATAATAGTAATAATCTATTTAACGTGCCCACAAACAACCGCAATGTCCTTGTGCAGGCGCACGCAAAAATAAAACAATATAAATAAACAATACAATACAGACAGTCTTCAGAAACAAAAACAGCAAGAACGCGTCGACAAAGAGAAATGAACACAAAAGGGGAGGAGTAAAATAAGACAACACGAGAAATATTGAAGGGGAAAGAAAAATTAGATTGCATATATACAACTATGTCGAGACAGTGCAAAGCGCGATAAAAACAATGACTTTGGACTATGAAAAACGTCAAGGTCAAGAAAATATCATTATAGAGACTTTGTATTCTGTGAACGGTAGAGTGTTGCAAGAAGCAGGCGGGTACATGAAACGGTCTACTGTCTCTGGTTAACTTACGCGGAATCCGAAAATTAACACAGGTGAGAAGTACAGGGCAGGATATGATAGCGTGAACTTGAGCTTGTAAAGAAATAACAGGTCAGAACGATTTCGTCGGCAGTGAAGTGATGGCAATGATAATAGTTCAGCAGTATTTAAACGAGATCCAGAGTCATTTCTAGCAAAGCGATGGTTATATATGCTGAGGAATTTTTTCTGGACTCGCTCAGTGGTGTTACCACTGGATTGGGCAATGCCATTCCATATCACGGACGCATACTCAAGTTGTGGAAGACATATTGCGGTGTAGAATTTGTGTAGGGCTATAGGAGAACTGAATTCTCGAGATATTCTGCAAACACATCCGGGAGAACCAAGGCCCCGCGTAGCAGCCCGCTTAACGTGAGCTGAAAAGTTTTATAATAATAATAATAATAATAATAATAATAATAATAATAATAATAATAATAATAATAATAATAATAATAATAATAATAATAATAATGATAATAATAATCAAACGTTTATTTAATGTGCCCAGGAACAACCGTAAAATAATAATCAATCAATCAATCAATCAATCATTTATTTAACGTGCCCAGGAACAACCGTAAGGTCTTTGTGCAGGCGCACGCAAAAAAAACAATAAAAATAAACTATACAATACAGACAGTCTTCAGAAATAAAAAGAGCAAATACACGTAGACAAAGAGAAATGAACACAAAAGGGGAGGAGTAAAATAAGACAACACGAGAAATATTGAAGGGGAATGAAAAATTAGATTGCATATATACAACTATGCGGAAAGGCGGAGAAGGGAAGACTTTGTACATTGTGCCATACTATGTCAAAACAGTACAAAGCTCGGATAAAAACAATGATTGTGGACTATGAAAAATGTCAAGATCAAGAAAATTAACATTATAGAGACTTTGTATTCTGTGAACGGTAGAGTGTTGGAAGAAGCAGGCGGGTACATGAAACGGTCTGTTCTCTCTGGTTAACTTACGCGGAATTCGAAAATTTACACAATTGAGAAGTACAGGGCAGGATATGATACCGTGGACTAGCTTGTAAAGAAACAAGAGATCAGAACGATTTCGTCGGCAGTGAAGTGATGGCAATGATAATAATTCAGCAGTATTTGAACGAGATTTTTTAACAAAGCGATGGTTATATATGCTAAGGAATTTTTTCTGGACTCGTTCAATGGTGTTACCGCTGGATTGAGCAATGCCATTCCATATCACGGACGCATACTCCAGTTGAGGAAGACATAGCGCGGTGTACAATTTTCGGAAGGGCATAGGAGAACGGAATTCTCTAGACAATCTGCAAACACAGCCTAGGGTGCGAAGACCCCGCAAAGCAACACGCTTAGCGTGAGCAGAAAAGTTTAACGTGCTATCAACAACAACACCAAGATCACTGATTTCATAAACCTTGCATAAGGACACAGAATTGACAGAGTATTGAAATGACACGCTAGATGTTTTGCGAGTGATAGACATGAATTTTGTCTTCGAGGCATTCAGAGAAAGGTTATTAGCGTTGCACCATTCGGAAAAAGAGCGCAAATCTGACTGCAGCAAGCGACAGTCGTTAACTGAATGAATTTCCTTAAAAATCTTGATGTCATCGGCATACAAGAGGAAAGAAGAATTACGAATGGCAAAAGAAACATCATTAACGTAAATTAAAAATAGGAGTGGGCCTAATACTGACCCTTGAGGGACCCCACTAGTCATTTTATACAAAGAAGACGTTTGGCCATTTACCGCTACATAACAATATCTATTGAGCAGATAGCTCTGCAGGAGATTCACAACCGACAAGTCAACATCAAATTGCGCAAGTTTAACCATAATCAGTGTGTGGCTGACTACGTCAAAAGCCTTGCTCAGGTCACAGTAGAGTACGTCAACCTGTCCTCTCTGAGAAATAGGTGTGGAGATCTGCGTCATGAAACTAGCAAGATTTGTGGTAGTTGAGCGGCCAGCGAGAAAACCATGTTGATTAGGAATCAATGAGCTTTTAACACTAAAAGACAATATTTTGTGAAGAGCCAGCTCGAAGATCTTTGATGTGGCACATAGTAGAGAAATCGGGCGATAATTAGAAACATCTGTTTTAGAGCCCGACTTAAATACTGGGAAAACACGAGCAGTTTTCCACATGCTAGGAAATGTGGAAGTGTCCAGGCAGTTATTAAATATCGTAGTCAGTACTGGGACAAATATACTACTATAAGCTTTTAGTATGGCGGAGGGGATGCCATCTGGGCCACATGATAAGGATGGTTTTAAGCACTTAATGCATTCGCAGATAAGATTTTCATCCAGCGACAAAGCACTGGGTGAGCGAACTGCCTTAGGCTGTCTGATATCAGTGCTAGAGTCTGAGGCCTTATAAACGGATGAGAAATGTGCGGCAAAACAGTCAGCGACGGCATGCACTTCTACCCCATTTGAGTCTAGTAGTCTGAAAGACTCTCCGCTTTTGCTGGACCGTTTACGTACATACTTCCAAAACTCAGCTGGCCTGTCAGAAGCGCTTTTTTTCTAAGAATTCAATATACGAACTATGATCCCGTTTATAATAATAATAATAATAATAATAATAATAATAATGTTATTATTATTATTATTATTATTATTATTATTATTATTATTATTATTATTATTATTATTATTATTATTATTATTATTATTATTATTATTATTATTATGCCCACTCCTATTTTTAATTTACGTTAATGATGTTTCTTTTGCCATTCGTAATTCTTCTTTCCTCTTGTATGCCGATGACATCAAGATTTTTAAGGAAATTCATTCAGTTAACGACTGTCGCTTGCTGCAGTCAGATTTGTGTTCTTTTTCCGAATGGTGCAACGGCAATAACCTTTCTCTAAATACCTCAAAGACAAAATTCATGTCTATCACTCGCAAAACATCTAGCGTGTCATTTCAATACTCTGTCAATTCTGTGCCGTTATGCAAGGTTTATGAAATCAGTGATCTTGGTGTTGTTGTTGACAGCGCGTTAAACTTTTCTTCTCACGTTAAGCGTGCTGCTATGCGGGGCCTTCGTTCTATCGGATGTGTTTGTAGAATATCTCGAGAATTCAGGTCTCCCATGGCCCTATACAAATTGTACACGGCAATCTGTCTTCCGCAACTTGAGTATGCGTCCGTGATATGGAATGGCATTGCTCAATCCAGCGTTAACACCATTGAACGAGTCCAGAAAAAAAATCCTCAGCATATATAACCATCGCTCTGCTAAAAATGACTCTGGATCTCGTTCAAATACTGCTGAGTCATTATCACCGCCATCACTTCACTGCCGACGAAATCGTTCTGATCTCTTATTTCTTTACAAGCTAGTCCACGGTATCATATCCTGCCCTGTACTTCTCAATTGTGTTAATTTTTGAATTCCGTGTAAGTTAACCAGAGAGAACAGACCGTTTCATGTACCCGCCTGCTTCTTTCAACACTCTACTGTTCACAGAATGCAAAGTCTCTATAATGTTAATTTTCTTGATCTTGACGTTTTTCATAGCCCACAATCACTGTTTTTATCCGAGCTTTGCACTGTTTGGACATTGTGTGGCACAATGTACAAAGTCTTCCCTTCTCAGTCTTTCCACATAGTTGTATATATGCAATCTAACTTTTTATTCCCCGTCAATATTTGTTGTGTTGTCTTATTTTACGCCTTCCCCTTTGTGTTCATTTCTCTTTGTCTGCGTATTTTTGCTCTTTTTATTTCTGAAAACAATCTCTATTGTATTGTTTATTTTTATTGTTTTTTTTGCGTGCGCCAGCACAAACACCTTGCGGTTGTTCCTGGGCACGTTAAATAATGATTGATTGATTGATTGATTGATTGATTGATTGATTGATTGATTGATTGATTGATTGATTATTATTAAAACAGCAATCTTGCCCATAGAAACATATATAACATTCCAGGGCTGGCATTCCTGGCGAATCGGAGCACCACTATTGAAAACGCACAAAGCGTCCACTGTCGGCAGTTTCTGCACATCTCCTCTCGTATAGTGATAGCATAACTCTAAAAGCGAAAACATTTTCACATAGGATACAGCTCTCAGGGTCTCAGTGCTGTTGATGGCAAGGTAATAGCAACGATGAATTATGATGACGGTGACGGAGTGGTGGTATAAACAACGCACCTTTCCCTAACAACAACGCATCATAACTCATTTATGACCGCCCTACAAAAGATTATTAATGAAAACACTAGTTCCGCAAAAATATCTCTGTCTATAATTACCAGCTTTACAGACCGATTATGGTGGCAGTTTGCATTTTTCGTCAGACAAGCCCTGCGATCTGACTGGCGAGCAGCGCATACTTCGTTCTAAATATCATTTCATGACTGCCACACCGCGGCCTTCTGCTTTATTAACACAATTGCTGGGGGGTGCTCCGATACCCATCGGCGATTATTGTTAGCTGCAGCTGAAGGAATTCGTAAAGAACTTGCACTGCTCGTTCACTCATTGTACAGATGCGCGCAGAGCTATGCGTACTTTCGCGGCTTCCATTCAGCATTGTTGTGTCGCTGAAGGGCATCGATTCGTTATCTCTACTTATCCACTGCCACTCCCGTAGACCGACCACTGAGAAAGGCGCGCGAATGAGCGAAAGTGTGCTGTCTAGCAAAATCTTTCGCGTTCATGCGTTATGTCATTCGCCAGGCAATATTTTAACAGTGAATCTGTTTGCGCCAGATGTCGGTTGTGAACGGGCACGCGCTAGCTTCGTCCTCTTCATCTTCTGCTTCGCTCCCGGAACAAGGGCGACGTTTTGTCGGGCGTGGGATAGAATAAATTTTATTTGTGAAGGGACGAGTAAAGAGAGGGATAGAGAAAAAAGATAGAAAAAGAAAGATAGAAAGAAAAAAAGAAAGAAAGGAAGAGAGAAAGGAAGAAAGAACGGAAGAAAGAAAGAAAGAAAGAAACAAAGAAAGAAACAAAGAAAGAAAAAGAAAGAAAGAAAGAAAGAAAGAAAGGAAGAAAGAAAGGAAGAAAGAAAGAAAGAAAGAGAGAAAGAGAAAAAGAAAGAAAGAAAGAGAGAAAGAAAGAAAGAAAGAAAGAAAGGAAGGAAGAAAGAAAGAAAGAAAGAAAGAAAGAAAGAAAGAAAGAAAGGAGAGTAATTCTTGGCGAAAAGCTAACGCGGCTGTAGTGTTTGCATCGTGCCGGATGGCGTGGATTAGGATGGAGACAAACATGATGAGGCGTGCTTACTTAAACGCCACGTTTATTGACTCTCATAGTTGCCTACCGAATGAGCGGGCCGAATGAGCGGGTAGGTGAAAGTTTTTCTCGGGTCAGGACCGGGCCCGGGTCTCGCTTTTGAGTCACCGGGCCGGGTTCGGGCGGGTAAACTTCAACGAATTCTGGGCTCGGGCCGGGCCCGGGCCGAGAATCACAGCCCGTGCAGTGCTCTAGTACCAACTATGCCGTTATTCACCACTCTGCGGAGAAGCGAAGTACCCACTACGTGACCGTAAGGGCATTACCTGCGGTTTGTTGATGCTGTGACTGATTCAATGAAGAATTTTGGTTTAGGTCTTTGTAATTGGCGGCAAGCCTTAAAGCACTCACTCGTTACGCGATTCGCATTGTGTAACGCCTAGTCGTGTTCTACTCTTCTACCACGCTATATTGCATCTGTTCATGCGATTCCTTGCCCCGGCGTGCCGCCTGTATCGGGTCTTTTGCGAATAAGCTTCAAGCACCGGCGTCGCTCTGTGGTAGAATACTCGACTGCCACGTAAAATGCACGGGTCCAAATGCCTCTCGAAGCCTGGTTTTCTTCCCCGTTGTCCGTGATAGCTGTTACGGACACCGGCGGCGCCGGCGCGGACGACTGCGACACCAAAATCAGCGGTTCTTAAGATCTCATAATGGATTTCACTGTAAAACTATGGATTCAAACTCGCTGCCGCCAACACCACAGACGAAGCCAAACGCCTGGATTGTTCATTGAACGTAACTCTATGGAATAAACAGCCGCGCGCGTAATCGAGAGCTTAAACTGAGCCGTGTTTACCACAGCCGTGTTTACCAGCCTTGTATTTTTTCTGTCCAGGCAGACAATACGGTGGGCAGCGACCTTTGTCGCCTGTTATACTTCAAGCTACGATCACGAGGAGCTGACACTGCGCCCCGTCCTGGACAGCCTGGAAAGAAAGGTCTGCTCTGAGCTCTCTCGCTCGGCCTTTGTGTCGTTGAGTTCGCAAGTGCGCGGGCAATGGCTTTGTAAACGCCTCTTCTGGACCCTCGTGAAGATTGCATAGACAGGTATACCGATAAAGACATGTCGGGAACCTTTGACTCGATACCGTTGGAACTGATAACACGTTTGGAGTAGGTAGCGCTAGAACACCCAATTTCTCTGCCCGTTTGAGAAATCCTCACAAAGAATCGGCCGCGCGCACAGTTCCCTCAGCAAACCTAACCTCTGGCTTAACTTGCGCGTAAGAATTGTGAACCCAGACTACGTATTAAATGTCCCGCGTACTACGATTTTAAACATCACTCTGTATTAAAGCCGTTGGAGCTCGCATGCGCTGGTAGCAGTTCTGTCAGTCGTGTGAAATAAAGAAATTACACACTCTTCTACTGTTAGAGGAGGCGAACGAGGCCCTTTGTAAGAGATCAGCTTGAAAAAAGAAACGGTATAGGTTCTTTATTTCCTAGGAATAAAAACAAAGACTTCAAACATTTTAGAACACGATAAGGACCACAAACTGTCTTTTTCTAGCACAATAACAATTCATGTTGACTTTTTTTTTCTGAATAGCAACAAAAATGCTGTCTCTGACAGTCTGTCTGAGGCGATTTTACGAAAATGTCAAAAGGTTTTATTGTTTAAAGTTACTGAATAGCGCAAAAATTTTCAAGGAGAGAACTTCAAGAATGTACTCCTTACGTGATCAGTTCAATCTTTACATCCAGTTTGAAAGCTTTAATAGCGAGAGACAGCGAGAAACGAAGCGAAATATCCGCCAAGGTGGTCTAGTGGTTATGCTCCTCGACTGCTGACCCGAAGGTCCCGGCATGAAATCCCGGCCGCGGCCGCCGCATTTTCGATGGACGCGAATATGCCAGAGGCCCGCGTGCATTAGATTTAGGAGCACGTTAAAGAACCCCAGGGGATTTAAATTTACGGAGTCCTTCACTGCGGCGTCCCTCATCATTAGATCGTGGTTTTGGGGCGTTAAACACCAAGAAATATTATTAAAATTAAGCTAAACAAGCAGGACTCTTAAGAATGCGGAAAACATGTTAAGCATGTGGATGGGGGAACTCGGTAAATTCTTTTGGAATAGCATGATATGGCGAGCAAGTCATTAAAGTTTCCGCGCAGAATCAGTCCTATATAGTGGTCTCGCCATGTGCAGGTCGTATAGGTGTATAGCGCGGCAAACATCGAAACAGAACGCCGAGTCCTTTCTGGAGTGCTTGATTGGGATATCGCGTTATTGCACGGAACCGCAAAGGCGCACGAGAAACGCCTAATGCCCCCTGCGAAGCAGTGATGTATTAAATGCGTAAGCATTTGTATGCCGATTATTCAAAAAAAGATGGTTGATCCCTCTGTCGTAGGAATCGGTATAACACGAAAGTGAAACGTGTCGTCACAGATGTAGTTGATTGCGTTTGTGCATTGGTATATCGGAGCTGGCATAATGTCCATTGCTGTTTGGCATATGCAGCACCGCCTGATGTGGACGCACTCACGTTGACGCCTAGTGGCACATCTCCGTACCGGCGACTAACGTACCGGCGACCATGATCATGATTTAACCCTCGCGGTAGCTGAAGTTCTTAACACGTACGCGGACACCGCATATGGTGAATCCCGCGCAAGTATGGCATTAACAAGCACATAATAAACACTGATAATCGGTGTGCACTCCTCCAAAGCGTCGTTAAACGTGAAGAGAAACACTACGCGCGTTGTGTCTTCCCTCTAGCCTGGCAGTTGATTCTCATGGGGCGAGCGGCGAACGCAGTGAGACAGCCAGGCGAGCGTCGGAGAGCTATTTTTGATATGGATGGACGCTATGAGCGAGGCTTGGCCTGAAGCCACCACCTCACGGTGTGTTAAACAAAATTACACTTTGGAAACGCGCGGAATGGGACGGTTGCAGCAAGAGCGCGATTTTTTTTTGTTTTTAGAGCCTGGTGGCACACATGTCGCCACTCCTTTATAAAAGGGACGCTCATAGCATCCATCCATTCATCTATGCAAGAGCATTGTGAGAGGAAAGTGTGAAAGATAAAAGGGGCGTTCATGTAGCCTCCGTTATGCGTTTGGCGGTAGCTCAGTTGGCTAAACGCCTACCCGCCATCGTCGCGGACTGAGAGGTCATGGACTCAACTCCTGTCAACGGAACTTTTTATTATAGTTTTTTCTTTGCCATTTGATGGCGTTTATTTTGCTGACGTATTTCCGTGACGGAAATACGTCATGAAAACCTTGGTGGACCCCGGCATAAAACACTTTCGTGTTAATATATGATGCAGCCAGCAGGACATCCCTGACTCTTGACGTCAACTAGATGTATAAAATGTGATGACATAACAATCGCTGAATGAGCGGAATTCAACAAGGCGTGGCGTAAATGACGTACCATTTCATACGTCACGCGGATGACATGCATGACTTGATGCAAATGACGACGAAAGGTGTGAAACGTTACACGCAGCATTTCCATGCATGGCATTCAGCAAAGCTCAGGAGGCCACGGTTCTGAGGTCTCAGGTAGCTGACCGCGTGGAAAGCATCGTCCAGTCATGACGTTTGTGCATTCAAAGCGAGGCTACACCAGAGTGCAGGCTGTCAAGCACTGACATGTTTAGTTGGGATGCTGTGAAAATCTTGTCGTGCATGTTTGGCAAATGAGAGACAACCTGTCGTTAAAGTCATCTGCATCATTCAAGCACTGTACACGGAAAGGCATGTTTAGAAAAAAAGAAATGCTTAGTTCAAGAACAGAAACACGAGACCAGCACGTTTTCTAATGGACAGTACAGAAAACGACTTCTTATGCAATAAAACCGTTCGTGGACCAAGTTCAACAAATACATACGATTTAAGCCAGCCACTCCAAGCTCTTCTTCCGATCTCAGGCTGCATTCACCACGTACTCAGATTCTTTTGTTCCCCTTTTTTGGGAAAAACAAAGCTTAAATACTGCGAATTGAAACGTTAACCACATGAACAAGAAACAATATATTTTTGCTCACTAATACTTTCTTCATTCGCATTTCGCAATCACGCACCACTTTTCTCCCATCTGTAGTTTTCGCTCCGATTATGCTCCATGAAGTGGCAAAAGTCGCCCTCATCAATCTGAAAACTCGGAACGTATAGGAGGCTGCTCAAGCACCTCATTAGTTGCGTCCGCCCGCAGCACATTTGTTCATTATCATTACCTTGCTGCTGGCTTGCCGATATTTCCGTTATTTACGTATGGTATGTGTATTCGTCGCATGAAATTTGGGGCTAAAATATCCAAAGGCATGTTTCTTATGACACTCGCTTGGGAACACTAACACGCACACATACATAAAAAGAACACTGGCCTGCAACAGTAGCACTCTCCAAGCTCGCATGTTACTTTAAATTCAATGTTAAAGGAGGGGAGACATTCTTTTTATTTCAACCTGTCAATAACATCAAAAGTAGGTGATAGAGCTTATTTCCGACGTCCCGTTTGCATCAGTTTGTCCATCGCGTTGGAACATTCGGGCAAGCAAGGCCAAGCAGACCAATATGTACGTGCATATTGGCCACTATTTACGTGTAGCTCCAAGCAGCTATGGACATAAGAGCTCCAATAAAAGATATGAGCTCGCAGAACCGTGTTGCACAATACCTCCTTCGGTAGAGTGGGAAGAATAACAGCACTACAATGCAAGTATCCATAATTATTATGCAGCAATACTCATATCACCGTGACATATGGTCTTTTATCCCTAGAAAAATCACTATGATAAAAGTGAAAGATGGTGACTTAGATGAACTGCCCATGAGAGGGAATTCAAGCGCTGTCTTACGCGCCGCAGCAGTTTCTGAATAGTTCTGGTAAGATCGAGCATTTTTTCATCTGTAGAAGTTATTTGTATTGTGCTAAAACAATCAAAACGGTATAGTCACACTTTAGTGTTGCTACGAGCACAAGGGAATACTGACTAAATGAAACTTACAGTGTCGTTGTGCCGTCTAGAAATTGACGTGACGCCGCTTCTGAATTTGCTCACGTGAGCTTGTGGCCTGGACACCTGACAGCGGAGACTTCCGGCGAAACCTGCACTTTCTTTCAGTTACGCAGAAACGGGAGATTTTTATCTCTGCTGCCTCGGCTGACGACGCCAGCGAGTTCGCAGGTGATATAAGGTCTGAGGTTTGGTTGCTGCCGCATGTCACTCTAGACATCGCAAGAGGCAGCATGAAGCAACTGGCGGTGTTGGCGCTCTTCTGTGCCGTTGCGGGTGAGTCGTGACAGCGTGTTTCGGGAGCTGCACTGTGACGTAGAAGCCTGGAAGCTAACGGTTTCCCCCGTGGTTAAGTGCGCTTAAACTCTGAGTTTTGGTGACGGTGAGGCTCAACAACTTTGTGACTTAGTCTGTGCGTATGTTCCCATAGCAGTGGCCACGAAAGCGCTTCATTTAATATCACAGAAAGGCGTAGACCAAAGCTGCGGCTTGGTCGTGTATTTATTTCCATGTTACACGACCTACGTGATTGTATACGACTCGGGGCAGGGAGTGAACGCCACGTTCTGAAAGGGTAGGAAACATTCTTCAGCAACTGTGTGATTACCAAGCATGGCCGAGAAGTCGTCCTTTCGAATGAAAGCAAACATTCAGGAAGCGGAAGAGATGATGAACAATCATCACAGAGTCCGCTGCCAATAAACGGCACGTACATATGCAAAGGATGAACGTGTGAAAGAGGTCGCTGTATGAAAGAAAACTGTGGCTTTCTTCTTCGTGCTGGATAAGTGGTCTTCCAAAATTGAGCAGGAACTTCTGTCACTACACTAAACAACAGGATTTGCGAAAACGCCAACTGAGCGCTATAATTTGCTAGTCGCGGGGGCTTTCCAGCGAAAATATGCCCAGAAACTTAGATTCTTTTTCTGCGAAGCCTAGCAAATCAGTTTATCCTGTTGATGGTCTACCATCAACAGGATTCGCTGACTGGCTGCCGCTCGCACTCTGAACTCTAGACTTCGCGTGCGCGGGAAAATGAAATGAGCGCCTGCGCTTTTCTCTGCACAGTGGTGCATAGCAAGTTAAGAAATAAATCCAGCCGACCGGGCAGTACCCCTGGTTCAAAACTGGTGGTCCAGTGAATCTGTACGAACTGCCGTACCACAGCTAAAGTCACGGTGGAACCCTATACCGTATCACGGATTGGAAACAAAATTCAGTTTGCTCGCCGTCGTCGCGCTTCGCTTCGCATATATGGGGGCCATGACGTATTTCGAAATGGCCAATAAAAAACGCTTTACGAGCGCTTTTCCTAACAGTATTCTGTATTCCGTGATACTGTATAGACCCGCTGGTTTCGCAACTATTTAAGTAGATCTTTAATGAACGAAAACCAATCAGCGAATTTTTTTTAAGGTCGAGGCTGGCCGTGTGTCGTAAAGAATTATCATCATCATGAACCAGCACGTGCAATCTTCGTCCTCCTCTGCTTCCTCTTCTGCTTTGATACCAGAAGACGTGCGCCGATTTGTCCAGCGACAGGTGCAAAAACTTGGTGCACGAGAGAACGAATACAGAGAGAGCGAAAGAGAGAAATAGAAAGAAAGAGAAAGCGAGAATTTCTTGGCAGAAGAATCTTTTTTCTCGAGGCGAGATTCGAACTCGCGTACCCACTATGCGAAGGCGAGCATGCTAACCACTCGGCTATCCAGGCACGCTGGCAGAGGAGCGCTTAGCCTTGTATAGTGTAGTTCTGCAAGGTGGTCGGAAAGGAAAGTGAGGGTGTGGAGGAGAGATGTGAGGAGTAGGTGGAGGGAAAGGAGGATGGGAGAGCGAGTGGAGATAGAGAGACAGAGAGAGGGATAGATACAAAGAAATAGAAGCAGAGAAAAGCATAGAAGGCGAGTGACCGGCTACAGAGAGAGAGAGAGAAAAAGACACACATCGAAAGAAAGAGAAAGAAAGGGAAACAAAGAGCGAAATAGTTAGAAAGCAGAAGACAAACAGAGGAAAACGAGAAGCCAGGATAGAACGAGAGAAAGAGATTGAAAGGAACATGCACAAAAAAGATGATAGAAAAAGAGAGAGAAAACGTAGCCATGTATAGTACAGTAGAGCAAGTATAGTTTGTCGTGTGGCGTAGAAAAACTGTCATCTTCACGAACCGGCACGCGCTCTCTTCATTATCTTCTTCATCTTCCCAAGTGCGGTGGTCAAGGTTTGGCGCACAGTCGCGATGTTAATGTATGTGTACTTAAAGGCGTTGTTATTTATTCAGGTCACTATATCAGGTACTAAGGATGCACTTTCCCGGTGCCGAAAGACATCGTAACTCAAGTCTTATTATTGCGCCAATATCTTGATTGAATCGAACTAAGAAATACTTAGAGTCGCACGAATGCGGCAAACCAGCTTATCGGCAACAAGTTATGCACAATACGGCCGCATATGCAGATTCATCGCTGAAAACAGCGCCATCACTGAAAAACCTAGCAACGGAACTGTATAGAGATATGTGTCGAGATGACAGCAAGATGCGTTGTCGCCTTAGCGGTATTCAATACATTTCCTTTTTTCTGACATGAATTGAAATTTCATTCGTGTAGCCGGCGTGGACTTCGAGACTTACTGCAGGCCTACACATGACCGTGGTCCCTGCAAGGCTTACCTCATCAGGTGGTGGTTCAACGTGAAGAGCGGACAGTGCGAACAGTTCATCTTCGGTGGTTGTCAAGGAAACAAGAACAACTACATGACCAGGAGCGATTGCGAAACAAGCTGCCTCAGGAGACAGCTTAGTAAGTGACAGTGTCACTTCACATTCTTAAGTCCATATAACTTTACGGGATCCACCAAAAGCATGATTGTCCCCCGCACTCTTGCCTCCTTACAACTCGATTCTAACGCGCAAAACGCGGTTTTACACCGAGCTACGTCGGCGAGATACCACGCAGACCGAAACGAAGAATTGTCACGCCAACAATAACCACAGGACGTCACTTTAATACCAGCGAAGGCAGAGCATTGTAGAAGCGCTGACTAATACTGCTGTACGATGATGTGAGGAACGGGGTTACAGCCCACAAGCGCACAGAAACTTCCGAAATATTCAGAATAAAAATGCTAGGTGTTCTTCACTATCGCTTCAGCGACGTTACGGCGCTAGTTGTGTTTTACTGTGTGCAAGACAAACACATTTTAAGCAAATTTCTTTGTTGCAATGTGGTTTTATGTAGGCTAATCACAATTATACCATGCCAGGGGTAAGGATCTAAGCTGCGCATACGTGGCCGGTGCCCCTGGGAGGCTGGTAATGTCCAAGTGGTTGTATAGTGTTGTGGTATTCAAATTCCAGATTTATGCATGTGCGCCAGATTGCAGTGGCAGTACCTCTGGGTGTAGCCAAGCGCAGCGCTGCCAACATGGCAGCCTTATCCGCAGCGCTGTCAACGTGACAGCCTTGGCCGATCATGCTCCGGGACAAGCATAACCATTTTCTCGCTATCTGCCGCCCAACTTGGACCATTTAGCAGAAATATGCACCCGACTGAACCCCGCGCAAGAATTCCAAACCAATACACAGTAGGGCTCGTCACGTTCGAGATGGCGGTCGCTCTCTTTATCAGCTTTTTAAGAGCAACTTATATTGCACTCTATGATGCCTTCGACGGTATATGACTTTCTTAATACTCACTGATTTATTTTATGTACATTCCTTGAGCCCCCATGAAAGGTCTGCTATTCCCATCAATGCTCGGCATGGCTTCTAAACATCGTATGTACAGCGCAACAACAACAGGAAGGAAAACAGAGATAGGAAAGCGCGCTGACTTTCGACCGAATTTATTCAACGGGATAAATTGAGTTGAAAGTCAGCGCTCTTCCCTATCTACGTTTTCATCCCCATATTTGTTTCTATGTACCTATAATAGTGAGCAAGAACAGGCTCGGCCAAATCAAGCTTTTTTTTTTTTGCTTCTAAATATGATCAGAAGACTGGACATGTAAGAATGCATTCAGGTTTTTCAAGATAAAACAGCCTAACAAGTGCGAATTACTGCCTTTTGAGCAAGCCAAAGGGACAGATTCAGCAAGGGTTACGAAATGCGCAAGCATGCAAATGGGACTATAATTTTTCCTAGCAAGTAGACAGTCGTCCTTTAAGCACGATGTATAACATATCGAAATATACTTGAGAGCGCTGGTCTCTACACTAGGCTGCAGGGAGTTGCATACACGCATCACTCCTTGCTCTCCTCCTTCTAATAAATTTCTCTCTCTTGAAATATTAGCGTCTACGTGTACAGGTTATTCTAGTGCTTTCCGTAAACCTACCCTGCCGAAACGAGGGGGGTGGTCTCGCCTGAAGAAGACAAACATTCCGAGGCGTGTTTTCTCTGACCTCTAGGGATGTTGGAGGTTTCCGCTGGGATGAACTGCATCTTACTACATTTGCTACGTGTTATATTCCTACTAAAACTGCAAGCGATCGCTTTGACAGCATATGTAGGACTGAACATTCTCCCAGTCCTTACTGAACTTAAGACACTGTCGTCCTCCCAGTAAAACTTACGTATGTATAAGAGATCGTTAGCTAAAGCATAATGTATGTGGCCTTACGTACCACACCAGCACGTTGATTATCTAGAACGCCGGTGTGGCTTTAAGGGAATACTTGCGCGCAGGTACGGTTTTTAATTGTGCGTCCAAGTTAGACTGCAGGTATGCTTTTGTAATCAGTCAATATCAGCATCTCGCAAGCATCGCTAAAACATGCAACGTGCAACCGAGAGCACATGAGCGCAGCACCGGAGCTTAGAAGCTACTAATGTATTTTTAGTCCATTTTACTGCGATTAACCACCGAAAATTCTTTCTGGTGCTTTGATTCCCACGTCTCGAGATCTCTATGTTCGAGAGACAATCGTTTAAGCATTCAAAGAAAGTAATCTGACTTTACTTTCTGTAGCTAGATATACGAGCGTTTCTATTTCTACGCTAGTTCGAGTACCCGATCACGTGACAAATGTAAAGCGAACCTAATGTAGGAATCAGGGGTCTGAGAGTGGCCCTTTCACTGACTGCAGGCCTGTGTCAAAGGGTAGGTGTGGAGGTGGTGGTGGTCTGAGGGTACGTGCCCTCCCCCCCCCCCCCCCGAAATTTTAGTAGAGGTGGATTTTTTACCAAAAACTACTAATGAAAAGAATTCGGCAGATCCCACCCATTCTGGGAGTCGACACCATGCGAAGCAGAAGGCGATTATTGGTCTGCACCGATTTCTTTTATTGCTTCGAGCCAAGCGTTGCGAGTTGGACCCACTTCTTTGTGCATTTTGAGTAGTTATCGGTATATCGTGGGTGTTTGGTTTGCTAAGCAATGCTTTGCATTTACTAGGTGTTTTTGTCGAATAGTCAAGCCCTTCAGCAAGTTACTCCCTCCCCCCCCTCCCCAAAAAAAAAAGATTCATGGCTACGGGCCCGATTCACTGTCTCGGTAAACTTGTGATTAACTGTGAGCGATCTTTTTTTCTGCTCACACGATGTATTGATCTCACCCTCCACCCCCCGAAATCTTTCTGCACCAAACTTGATTTTACAGCGAAAGCTGTTACGATATCTTAAAGGGACACTAAAGAGCAACAATGAATCGGTTTAGATTGATAAATTGTACTCTGAGAACTCTACTGCCGTTAATTTCACCATCACACGTTCGAGAATAGAGGAGGAAATGAAGTTCAAATAGTCATTTTTGAATTTCGCGCCGATATCTCCACGCGTGACATCACGGATTTCAAATTGTATTTATCGTATTTTGATGCGATTGGCTCAACAAAATTTCCTCAGACTTGGGGTATGTTAGGTCTAGGGCCCCTTCAGTGGACAATTTACTTCATTTTTACCAATTATGAAGTACGTAGGCCCTAGTAGGCGCCGTCAAAATATGTGACGTCATGGCGAATGGTGCGGAAAGTTCAAGGTGGCGTCGCCACCCACATTTTCTTTTTGCGCGTTTTCTCGCCTACTAAGCGCCTCCTCGCGGCAAGCGTGCTCTTTTTAGTATCGTGAAACAGTACTTTACTAGGCATCGCTCGTGTAAAAGCCGCTGCCGACGGTCACTTTTTTTTCCTTTGATGAGGCATCTAAGGCTTTCACCTTTAAAAAACTCACAGCGACCCTTATGTATTTACGTAAGACGACCCGAAGGCGACCTCCTCTTCTTTTTATTCTCAATCGTGTATATTCAGTCTGTTTTCCAGTTTCCGATGCCCGCAAGGCCAATGCTTCCAGCGGTGTTTAAGCATGACTACAAGACTCTGAATGCGTAACAGGGCTTCACAACACAATGACAATTCTGCGGAAACCAAAGACGCAGATTATGCAGGTGTCACGAAATTCGGAAGCATGCAACCGGCACCAGAAAATTGTGCTATCGGAAGTGGAAAATCTTTCTTCAGATGCTGTATTTATAATGTTACTGAGCGTGAAGTACAACTTCACAGTATTTCAGCGTTCCTCATGAGCGTTGTCCACCCAAAACGAGGTAGATGTTCTTCCCTGAAGACACGTATACTACTAAGATATCCTTGCCTAATCTTGCAGATTCACTGGAAGCGTCCGCTGTTGTGAACCAGCGCCCGCTCCGGAATTTGACGAAACACAGGCCGAACGTGACGTCGGATTATTCCGCCATCAGTCTCAATGGTGAGTGGTGGAGTTGACGCTCGTCTTTGATTTTTTTTTTGTACTTTGTACGGGCAGCTCCTAAAAAGAATCATTGGCCAGGTTGGGGGGGGGGGGGGGGGGGAGGAGTATCGAGGCACGCACGGCTGCAGCCAATCCAGTGTAAAAAATGCGTTTGTTACCCCTAAAAAAACTCCAAGCGAACGCTTTGTTATATTACAGAGGAAACAGGCACCTCCCAGACCTAATTAAACCAAGGTAATGTCATGCTCACGGTAATACCTTACTTCTATCCGATAGCTTGTTAGTTAAGAAATAAAAAACGCGGTTTTACACGCGAAAACCGCAGAGTGATTATGTTGGGCGCAATCGGGACGGGAGGGGGGATTGAGGTGAACACAACTTTGGTTTCTGCTGTGGGCTTTCTGGGGGTAATGCAGTATGAAGTTTTTAACACATTCATGTCTATAATCCTGGACTGTAAACAATGACGGGACATTCTCGACTAAGTGAAGGTTTGTGGCAGACTTGGCATCCCCCTTAGGTGATTGGTGACTTAGGTGACGTGGCATCCCCCTTAGGCTGCCAGGACCGGAAGCTAGCATAAACGTCTTTGTGGGCATTCGCTGCCTCACGTTGTTCGGTCTGGGACATGCCGCTGCTTCGCATGGGGATCTGCGAGAAATATGTCTGGTTGGCGACATCGGCTGCCGTGGTGGTCGGTCGCGGCCCTATTGGCACTTGTCGCCGGTGGGCGACATTGACTGTGCCCTACAAGCGTAGGTGTCGCATACGAGTGCTCCGTTGCATGTAAGATAATAATAATCACAATAATATTTGGGGGCATTGCGTCCCAAAACCAGGATATGATTATGAGAGACGCCGTACTGGAGGGCTCCCGATATTTCGGCCATCTGGCGTTCTTTAACATGCAATGACATCGCACAATACACGGCCTCTACCATTTCGCCTCCACCGAAATGCGACCGCCGCGGCCGGGATCGCACCAACGACCTTCGGTTCAGCAGCCGAGCGCCGTAGCCACTGATCCACGGTTGCGGACGTTGCATGTAAGAGAATGAGATTGTTGTCTGTGGCGTCGTTCTAGGGATCGCAATCGATTGCATTGCACCGGTGTTGTGGTTTGCTGTGGGTCCGCGGAAAGGAGGCAAGACTACGTGCCGCAGTGCGACGCATCGTGCGTAAATATTTCTACCGCAAATATTTCTCGAGTCCGTCAAGAACGAGCTGAGTTGCCAGGATTTGTTGAACACATCAAGCGCTCGCTCTCTTTTCTCGTCCCGACGAGGGCGCTGGAAGCTGCACCGGGAGGGATCGCACCGGGGAAATAGTTACGTCAACACGCGCGTCGCCACCTTACTGCGCGCATGATGATATGGGGTCGCTCTTTCCCATTGTGACTCCTACGGGCGATAGCGTGGCTACTATACAGACTATGGAGCTACAGCGCAGACGGTTAATATATAGTATGGAGTGCAGCACCGGCACGTGTTGGCGCCTGCGATGAGCGTCCTGCGATGTATTTCACTGAAATGTTATAAAAGTAGAATTGCCGTAACGTAGTTCTCGGCGTAGATTACCCGCGTTAGGTATTCCTTTCGTGCCGTGTCCGTGTCATGACGTGTATGGCCTAACCCCATTAAGGGAACGGGGAGTAGAATACGAACTGGTTTGCTAGCCCGAGGTTTTTTTTCTATTTCGCCATTGCCTACTTTTGGAGATGAACGTCTGTCTATTTGCATTTTTTTGCGAGGTAGTGCGAGGTAGTGTTTTTGCGAGGTAGTCTTCCGTTCCAAGATCTGTGTCCGCGAGGCTCAGCTTTTCTCTCCTTGGGTGTGATCCTGCAACCACCGCAATTAGAGTTCCCACACGTGGGCGTCGCTCAAATGTCAAGCGCATAAGAAGTGACTATAACCGGCAGTGCAGCTTTCTCTTGTGTAATTGTGTGTGACGTTATGGAGAGATAAGCCATCGCTACGAAGCCGCGTGTTTGTATTACGGTGCACGACCACGTCAACGTGTTTTTATCGCAATTATAAAAAAAACTGCGAAAGACATGCGCGAAATACCCTTATTTAGAAAGGCTGATTCTCGAGAGAGCGCCTCATGTCGAATAAGGTTTCGAGTATAACGAGCCTTTTATTCTGAGTCGCTCTGAAGTTGTCTCCCCCGCGCTACTGCTATTATAAACAATATATTGGAGAATATATGTCAGAGTAAAGGAGGAGGTTACAAGGCACGTTTTCAGTTTCGATGAACTTGTTTAGTTAAGAAGCCCAGGTCTTCTTTTCAAGGCTGCCAAGGCCATCTAATATTTTTGTTTGCCATTAAGCCAAAATTTCTGATTTTTTGAACTACGAACTGCTATGGAATATAAACGTTCAGTATGTAGTTGTCCCAACGAAATGAAGGTGTGCTTGATATAATTTTTTTAATAAGTAGTACTAGGTTTCTAAGAGCATCTGAAAAGCGGGCAGTGCGCTAGCATAGTGCGACGCCACACGAAACCCCACTTGCGCGGATATGTCATACTGGCTCGATCGCCCGTGGCAGCCACCTGGCTTTCGTTCTTTTCCGATGCCTATCCTTTAAGGCATAGCCGCAATCGCGGGGAAGTTGGAATCATTGATTAAGCGGTGACTGTAGTAGCCGACAAAGAGAAAGACCTGTTGTGGCACACTGTGGCGTCGGCGAGATGAGTGGCGTAGCCAACTATTACGCGACAAAAATTATAGCGGAACCAAAAGGCATAGGACGAGCCGGCGGAATGTTAAAGGCCGGGGGGGGGGGGGGGGGTTATTTGGTAGTGAACGAAAACTCGAATCTCTCAGATTATATGAAGGGTGCACTTGCACGGTTGGAGGCGTTTGCACTGGTAGGGCCGTTTGATCGGTACATTACGGTACGTGTGTATTCACAGACGTCAGCACGCTTGACACGAACGCTCCGCAGTGTGACCTGAAACGGTTTGATTGACGACACCACCGTGTACCTTTGGGTTCTGTTGCCCAGATGTTACCAATACATGCCGAAATACTATCCAAGGCATCGCCGCAATCGCACGGAAGTCGCAATCATTAATCAAGCGGTACCTGTAGTAGCCGAAAAAAGTGGAAGACCTGTTGTGGCACACTGTGATGTCAACGAGATGAAGGGGGTAGCTAACTTTGATGCGACAAAAATGATCGCGGAACCGACAGGCAGAGGACGAGTCGGCAGAGTGTGAAAGGGCGGGGTTATTTAGTAGTGAACTAAAGCTCGAATATCTCAGAATATGAAAGGGCGGCGCTTGCACGGGTAGGGGCGTTTGATCAGTACGGCTTGCATGCATGTACAGCCGTGCTCATGCTTAATACGAACACCCCGCAGCGTGGCCTGAAACGGTTTGATTGACGCCGCGCAGCTTTGCGTTCTGCCGCCCAGATGCTACCAGTACATGCCGGCATACTATCCAAACATACCCAGTTATTATATCGGTAAGAGCGCCCAGCACTTCGCGGCTGGCGTCAGTCAAACCAGTCCAGGCCATGCTGCGGAGCGGCCACTCTGGGCTCGTGTTAAGCGTGCTGACGTTTGTATGTATGTATGTATGTATGTATGTATGTATGTATGTATGTATGTATGTATGTATGTATGTATGTATGTATGTATGTATGTATGTATGTATGTATGTATGTATGTTTATTCGTGTGTGCGCGCACACGCGTGTGTAGGTGCATACGGCGTGAAAAGACCACTAGATTTAAGAAAACTGGATTTCCCAGCAGTTAGTCTTTACTCAGTCGAGCTGCATTGTACGTGTTCTTAGCGTGTTTTAGTACAGGCCGAAAATCTAAATTCAAGCTGCCTGCCGAAGCAGCGGGAATGTTGAGTTCTTTCTTGTGTCTCGTAGTCTGAGAACTTATGACCGTGACTCTGCCTATCACGGCCCTATGTACCTATCGTAATGCCACAAGCACAAGCACTGCAAACCCACAAAAGACCAAGGTCCTTGCAAGGCACATATGCCGAGGTGGCGGTTCAACATGAAGAGCGGTCAATGCGAGAAGTTCATCTACGGCGGCTGCCAAGGAAACAAGAACAACTACGAGACTAGGCAACAATGCGAAACAAGCTGCCTCAGGCGATTCACTAAGTGATGGTGTCAGTCTACGCTGCTACGTTGGTGTTCCTGTAGCTCTGTAGCGTACTAATCGCCCTTCGCTTCAGTACCTGTGAACCAGTAAAGTCCACACACCAAGGCGGGTTTTCAACAGCGTCATAACGTCGCACGCGATATAGAAAAAGTCTAGAACCACTTTTCTAAGTAATAAAAAATGAACTATGTTGCCTCACACATCGACTGCCACAAATATTTCTCGAACCCTTCAAGAACAAGCCGAGTTATCGGATTTCAAATCAAGAGCTCGACAAAACTTCGTCTGCGCGGGAATGTTCATGGTCAAACGTAAATGAAAGACGCCGAGCAAGTACAAGAAGAAATTTGAAATAAAAGACGTTTCGGCTCCCGTACGGGGGCCTTGTTCATAATGGAATCCAATCCAATCCAATCCGACATTTGTTGCGCACATTAAGCGTTTTCTCTCTTCTATCGTCCCCACTAGCGTGGTGGAGGCCACACAGGGCGGAATAGCACGAGGGAAAAAGGTTGCGTAATCGCTCGTTATCACCTTCCGCGCGCGCGATGAAACGCGATAGCTCTTTCTCGTTGTGATACCTGTGGGCGCTAGTGAGGCTACTTTGTAGTGTTAGCAGACTATGGAGCTCAGCGCCGGATCGCGGTTGCACCTGCGATGAGTTCCCTGCTGTGCATTCGGCTGAAATGTTATTAGAATAGAATTGTCGTACCGTAGTTCTCGGAGTAGATCATGGAGGAAGGAAAAACTGAGAGGCCCTATCGTATCCCAATGCATTGCAAAAAGTGTGGCGGAAGTAACGTCAGATTTACGGGGCAAACAAACCGGTATGGGGCCAACAAAACAGCAGACGCCCCGCGGTGTGCTCTCCGCGGTGGTTTGCTTCTGCTCGAATCTGTAGTCCCGGCGTAAACTTAACGCGTATTGGGCGGTTCGCACGCAGTAAAATGTTGCAAGCAGACGTTTACCGGGCTGTTCGTGCGTGGCAGGCCCAAGCGCTGCGTGCTGAAATTCTTCGTGGAGCGTTTTTGTGCAACAGTACAGAAAGTACCAGTACGTGCCGTCAAGGGCGTCCGCAGAAATTTTTCCAGGGGGGTGCATCCATAGGGGGGGGGGGGTGTTCACTGCCGTGACTTGACCAGCAAGGTTAGTCAATAATATGAAATAACGTGCAAAGTTGGCTGGCAGTCCTGAAGGCCGTTTCACACGGATATGCAGACTTTTTGTGTGCTAACCAACGTGTGCAGCTTATTGCTACTGCATAGAAAGATATTATCCGAAATTTCAGGGGGGGGGGGCAGCCGCCCCCCCTTGCACCCCCCTCCGGACGCCCATGCGTGCCGTATTCAAAAACATTCAGGCCCTGCCTCATCGTATTCGAACTCACCCAGCAGTGACTTATGCGTTCTGCTGGGCGTTAGGCCTTTCTTTTCCTTTCTCGTAGCCCGATTTTCAGACCTATTGCCCGATTAGTGGTTCTTTGTTCGTGGATATGGAGTAAGCCTAGTAGCTGTTCGGCGCTACGCCAACATATAGTTGACGTAACTTCACGTCGAAAAGAGGACACCGCTGTATTGTATACGCGATCGTTCACGTAAAGTTTGTAATTCCAGTGCGCACACAGCACAAGCACGCAGCGAGCGCACACCGCACAATACGTACATCACGTAGTCCGATAACAACAACAAAAGTTTATTGCCCTTTCGTTTGAACGACACAGCCTCTAAAACGTATGATGCCTTCAGCGCATGGTATATACGGCGCGTCAGATGCCAAAAACAAAATTTCGAGTGTGTTCCGAGTTGACAGAATGAGTTACAAGCAACCACATCCGAGAGTTTCGCACGCAAATACCATGCCTTAGTGATCAGTAATGAAGCGAACGTATAGACCAGAACACACAGAATTCCATGCGCATCGCCATATTTGCATCGCGCGTCGCGCCGTCTATCGCACACGCGACGAAACAACATGCGCGGGGCTGCCACGCCAGCAGACGCTACACAGAGCAAACGTGAAACTCACGAAACTCAGCCCGTCGGAGGGCGTGTTTCGCGTCTTTTCTAGCCTGGAAATTTTCGCTGATTTTACTGGAACATCAAGAACATCTTGCTCATGCAAGTCCGCAATGTATACAGTACGTGCTGAGTGGGCTGCGGAAGCAACCTCGTCAGATACGTACGCTGTTACATTTGTAAAAAAAAACGTTCTCGCTGTAGTACACGTGAATTGTAATTGCAGTGCAGCTCGCGAAAGAGTGAAACGATGTTTTGTTGCGCCATATTACAAGTTGTGCACAAAGTTTTGTGGAATGTGATCATTTCAGCATGCATCGCGTGATAATTAGTGTACGCTTTACGGGTAGTTACGCGGAACGTAATTTTTGTTTCACGAGCGCTCTTACAATAATGCGTCTTGCTCACAAAAGCGTGCTATCAGAGAGTATAACCTGCAGTATCGTTCAGCGATCCCTTTTGGAAGCTACCTGCGCGATTTTATTCTTGTAATGATGATGCTTTACAAGCGAAACTGTGGTACTCTTAGTTAAGCCGGTTAGCTACGCCTGCGACGTAAAGGACACTGGCGCGAGTACTGTTTACTTACGTGCCAATATATGTATTATGCGCAGCTGGATGCCTCGTGTCCAAATAAATTTGGGCACATCAAACACTCCAATGAAAGCACGAAATTCTGACCAGCTGTTGAGGAGCACCGTGCCATTTATTACCTTTTGAAGACGAAACCTCGAAGGCGTGGATGCCATCAAATCACTAAAGCTTAATACTACGTTGAAAGTGGCAAAGCATGCTGATTGCTTGGGCTTGAAAGCACTACCTTGCACTAAACTTTCGTCAAAGGAAACGCTCAAAGGTATGAAGTGCACCCCCACACAAAGCTCGCGCCTGCCTTCAACCCAGCTGCGTGTCACGCAAATTAGGTTCGCATAATGAAATAGGTGGGCATCACATTGCAGAATACACGCAATTAGTGTACTTACTCGCGCATTTTCACTCGGCTCCTAGTTTTTTTTTGCTTGAATCGCAGTTATCCGCTCGCGGCGAAGCTGAAAACACCACACCGGTACTATTTCCGTGGCGCGTCGTAATCGTCGCAGACAACGCTAATATCCTCTTGTTGCGCTGCTTGTTTTGGCATCCAAAGACGACGCAGTACTGCCCAGACGAGCTCTTACACGCTGAAGCGGCGTGAACGGGTACTTTTTCGCACTTTAAAGCCTCAGAACTGCAGCTTGCCCTGTTTACTTGGTGCAGCCCGCGCGCGCCTTGGCAGCCCGGTCAGCCCGGCGTCTGGGTGCGAGAGTATCCGCTCGGCTCGCCAGCAGCCTGGGTGCGAGACAGGCGTGCTCTGGTGTATACGTACACATGAAAAGTGACACCCGGTACTGTCCACAGTGCACGCGATTTGCACAGGGTATACGCAACAGCTGGGCATTGCGTAGCTTTCCTAAATAACACACACAAAGAGCAGCATGCGTGAATCGACTACACCGCTTGCACGGCGAAAAACAAAGAAACAAACAAAAAAAGGCTGGAAAGTTTCGCGATGCGCGCATGCACTTGCAATCGTCGTGACGGAAATCGCGAAATGTTTCGCTGCGCCTTCGCTAGGAGGCGATGCGGGTGTTTGCGATGTGGAGGCTTCACGAATGTGACGTCAGGGCCTCTCCTTAGGATTCCTTCCTCCATGGTGTAGATTATCCGGTTTAGGTACTCTTTACGCGCCGTGCCCCTTGTCATGCCGTGTAGGGTATAACCTATTAAGGGACCGAGGAGTAGAATACGAACGGGTTTGCTAGGCTGAGGTTTTTTCATTCGGAGGGAGGGGGGGAGGGGTGCGCAAATTTCCTCCTGCCTAGTCGGTAGTCGGAAACAATTTCGTGGAAAGTACATAATCGAACTTTGCAGACTTTGACCTCGTTCGGAGCCTGGCTATCCGCGACAGCGCGGTACGTGAAATCGCGCTATCCAGTGGGCCTCCTCGTTAGGATTACATCCCAGCGGGTTAACTGAGCCGTCTAGATGGCCTGGGAACCACGAGGTGTAGTACTCTCCTTCGCTGCTCACCCGAGTCCTTTCAGCTGCTTTGTGCACAATTATGTTCATCTGTACAGACACGATCGGCGTCCACCGCGGTGGTATAGCCTTACGGTGCTTGGATACTGACCCGAAGGTCGCGGGTTCGATCCCGGTCGCAGCGGTCGCATTTCGATAGAGGCGAAAATGTACAGGCCCGTGTAGTACTTAGATTAGGTGCACGTAAAGAACAAAAAATCGTCGAAATTTCCGGAGCCCTCCACTACGGCGTCTCTCATAATCATGTCGTGATTTTGGGGCGCAAAACCCCAGAAAGCAATATTATTACAGGCACCAGGGCGGCCGGAAATGATCTAACTGGCGGGCGCGAGTAGGAGCAGAGGCGTAGCTAAAAATCTTTTTCGAGGGTGGCGGTGCGGTATCACTCATATTTTGTGCATGCCTGTGCGTGCGTTTTTATGTGTACGTGTATATAAACATGTGGAAAATTGAGAAAAAAACGGCGAAGTAATGAATGCGGTAGCAACAAATTGGAATGTAACGCAAAGAACGGGAACCAGCTCGAAATTTCCAGCGCGTCGCGCGAGCGCAAAGGACGCACGAAAAGAATACCCAGGACGAGCGTGAACAATCATGCGTCACAGCTCGACACTTGAAGCGCGCTGCTCACACATAAAGCAGGACGCACGAAACGAACGAACAGGTACATGCAGGACGGGCGCGAACTAACTCTCACAGTTGTTACTTATTTCTCTTTGAACAGCGCGCTCCTTTCACAAACGCGGCCGCTGCAGCGAGCGACGTGACCTTCGTACGCTCTGTGACTTCAGCGCGGACATCGCGGGGAAAGCACAAGATAACATGCCGGCATCTACTAGTAACATCTAGGCAACAGAACCCAAAGCTGCGCGGCGCTGGCGTCAATCAAACCGTTTCAGGCCATGCTGCGGTGTGTTCATGTTAAGGTTGCGCACGGCTGTACATACATACATGCCGTAAAGTACCGATCAAACGTTCCTACCTGTGCAAGCGCCGCCCTCTCATGATCTGAAAAATTCTGTTTTTATTCACTACTAAATAAGCCCCACCCTCCCCTCGCCTTTTCACATTCTGCCGACTCGTCCTATGCTTTTCGGTTCCGCGATAATTTTTGTCGCATAAGAGTTAGCTACGCTCCTCGTCTCGCCAACGTCACAGTGTACCGCAGCAGGTCTTGCTCTTTTTCGGCTACTACAGGGACCGTTTGATCAATGCTTTCAACGTCCGCCCGATTGCGGCGATGCCTTTAATGATAAACATCAGCAAAGAACAAAAGGCCAGATGGCTGCCATGGACGAACGCGCCGGTATGACAGGATTACACCTTACGGAAGAAGCTTTGGGCCTCGCGGATACCGATCTTGAATAGAAAAGCAGGTACTAAGTCGCAAAAATGCAAATAGACAGAGGTCCAACTCCACAAAAATGCTAATTGCAAATTTTCCCGTTCCTTAGCTTCAGAGAGGTGTCTCTCATGAAGTAAAAAATCCGCAACCTCCGAGACCAAGTCTCAGCAACTGAACTCTACGCTTTCTTGCAACATTGAGACATGAACAAACCTGGTGCTAAACTCGACGTGGATACAGACTGAACGCAACCGTACACTCTGCATCTCGTGAATGGGGAGTCTATTTTGCATTCGAGCACTTACATTTACATGCATGTTAGCTAATCAACCCGACGGGGCTAAGGAACCCGCGAAGCACATAAGAAAGGAATGCCCGAGAAATGTATTTTGGTTTTCGCTTGCACGTGTACACAATCCGAAGTTTTCCATAACAGCGTGCCTGATAATCAAGTGTGCGCTTGTGTCACGTGAAGCTCTCTTGTGCTTTCATCTGCCTATTGGGCAAGTACCGCAAGTTATGACACTGACAACAAGGATTCCTCATTTGAAATTACGTAGGGGCCCAAGCACTTCATGTTTTTCTAGTCACTTAGTCAAGGTACTTTTCTATGCAAATGAAAACATTCAATTGAAATCTGCCTAAAGCCAGTACGTTTACTATATGAGCAGCATCGGTGCATAGCACAGATTCTGGGTTTTTTTGCGCGGCAGGCCAATGAATGTTTCTTTGTGTTGGAGCCTATCACACAATGTGCCCTGAAGTAGAAGACAAGGATCAACTTACCAGCGGAATATTCCGACGTCACCTTCTGGCTGTACTCGGTCTCGTTCCAGAACTCGGGGTGATGCACCTCAGCCGACACTTCGCGTGCACGTGCAAGGCAGAGCAAACACGTTCTAAGGCCACAGGCCAAAGCGCTGATATGATATAATAGTCATCGAGGGTTGTTTTTGCGCACGGTAAGACTACATTTGTATATGAACATTGAAGATTTCCCGCAGACAACTTTGACGTCCTGATCGTTTATATGCGAACTTCTTCGAACACCTGCGAAACTCCGATCGAAGCCTTTTGCGGCCGCTCCGCCGGCTTCCCGGTGGTACTGTTGTTACGATGCTCGGCTGCTAACAGGATAGTAGCTGTTTCGAACCTTTCTTCGGTAGTCGTATTTGGATGGAGACGAAATGCTAGGGGCTCATGCAGTTAGATATAGGTGCACGTTAAAGAGCGCCAGGTGACGGAATTTCCAGAACCCTCCACTACAGCGCGCCGCATAATCATATGGCGCTTTTGGAACATAAACCCGAGATATTATTATGCGCTTGTGTCCTGTGTTCAATCTTTCTCCGTCCCGTTTTTTGCGCTCTTCCCCACAGTATCATTATCATTATTATTATTATTGTTATTATTATTATTATTATTATTATTATAATTATTATTATTATTATTATTATTATTATTATTATTATTATTATTATTATTATTATGCTTCCAATCCACGCCGCAAACGCTAGGTACCTCACCACCGGCGAAATGTCTCTCTCTTCATGAATCTATTGAAGAATACTATTAAAATGAAGCACTCGCAATGAAGCATCCAAGTCATAAGATAAAGCAGAGCGCTAAGCTGACAGAACATAGAAGGAGAGGAAGGCAGGACGAGTGCTCTTCCCGTCTTTCTTGCTCTCGGCTTTTATGACCATAAACCAACTACTCCAGAAAAGCCTACTATTTAGCATTGGCGTAATTAAGCCAAGAAAACGTTTTTATTGCAATAGTAATTATATGGACAGTCTCGGCTGGCTTTTGCCGTCGACGTCGCCGCCGTCATGCTGCGTATATATATAAGTATATATATATATATATATATATATATATATATATATATATATATATATATATATATATATATATATATATATATATATATAGCAAATTCAAACCAGTTCAGGCCATGCTGCGGAGAGGAGCGCTCGTGTTAAAGGCCAACTCCGGCGATTTTTTGGCCATGTCAAAGTAATGGTGCTTTTATGTTCCTGAGACGCTCCTGTTACGGGCCCGATAGCAGAAATACTCGGCAAATTGGAGAATAATTTTAAATAAGCAAGAAAGCGCAACACCGAAACCGAAACCCAACCGAGTGTACTGTCTACGTATGACGTAGACGTTGTTACGAACGAACCGGAAGTCGTGCAAGGCATGCCGGTCACGCCGGCGCGGAGTATGAAAACTGTGACAGCCTGGACGACCAGCGAAGCGCCGGCCAAACCAACGCAGTCCGTCGCCTTGTGCACAGCAGACGCTCGCTGTAGCGGCCTAAACGCCGAAGTTAGCGGTGCCCTCGGCTGCGTCACTTCCGCCGCCTTGCCAGCACTGACGTCACAGACGCAATGTTGCCAATAATTGTGGGAAGCCAGGACGGCGTTTGCAGACAATCTTTAAAATTCATTTGCAAACAATCTGCGCATGTCTCAAGCCTGTAATTTGGCATAAATGACGGAAACGTGCAAAGGAACGTACCCAGCGAATTTCACTGAGATCCATCGACCTCGAAAAATCGCCGGAGTTGGCCTTTAAGCGTGCTGACAGATGTATGTATGTATGTATGTATGTATGTATGTATGTATGTATGTATGTATGTATGTATGTATGTATGTATGTATGTATGTATGTATGTATGTATGTATGCATGTATGTATGTATGTATGTATGTATGTATGTATGTATGTATGTATTGTGAGCGTAACATATCATCATCGTTTGTGCAACTTCCTCATCTGTATATATCATCATCATTGTAGAACAGCTCGAGCTAGACTCGAATAAAGCGGTGCCTCACAAGTGGTGGACGGTGCTTTTCGATCCCCAAGTCCTCTCGCACGTTCTCACTGGAGCTCCGCTCGGGTCGTCGCGTCATACCACCTGCCATGCCCGCTCACGAAGATCCTGCCTCGTCCAACGCCGCCGGTCCAAACCAACCTCCGCCACCCGCTCCAGCCATCAACAGCCGGCAGCGTGATCCGCCAGTGTTTTCTGGTCTACGCGGGGATGACGTCGAAGAATGGCTACAAAACTACGACCTCGACAGCGACTTGAACAGGTGGGACAACTCACAGAAGTTGCGGAACGTCCCCTTCTACCTTTCTGATGTCGCAAAAACCTGGTTTTGGAACCATCAACCAGATCTTCCCGACTGGGACACGTTCACTCAGCAGCTTCGTCATATTTTCGGTGCCCCCACACTTCGCTCTGAGGCAGCGAAGAAGAAGCTGGCTGAACGCATTCAACTGCCCCGCGAATCATACACCTCGTACATTGAGGACGTTCTTGCATTGTGCAAGCGCGTAAACTCCGCCATGTCCCAGACCGAACAAATACGCCATATTATCAAAGGCATAAACACCATCGCCTTCAACGCCCTTGCTCCACAAAATCCTGCCACCACCCAGGATGTCATCACCATTTGCCAGCGACTTGAGGAACTCCAGTCTCTTCGCCTTTGCTACGACACCTCGGACATTCGTCTTCCTGCGGCCCTCGACTTACGTACGCTGATCCGCGACATCGTTCGTGAAGAGCTTCACGGGCGTTACTCTTCCTGCGCTCCGGAATCTCCTCTGCCTTCTGCTCCAAGCAACTTGCGGGACATCATTAGGCAAGAGATAGCGTCCGCGTCACGTCTAACGTGTTCCGACGGTCCCTGCACTCGTCAGGTGCCAACGTACGCCGACGTTGCGGCACTCCCGGCAGCCACCACCGTCTCTGTGCCTACACCTGGAGACCACGCACCTGTGGCTTCGTTGACACCGCCGATGCGTGTCCAGCAGTACTACACCACTCCGCGTCCTCTTCGACCCATCTGTTACTACTGTGGCTATCGAGGACACATCTCCCGGTTTTGCCAAAGGCGACAACAGGACGAGCAACGCGGCTACGCTCCCGAGGAACGCCCAGGCATCCGTCCAACCACGAGCTACCAACGGGTGCCCTACCGCCCTTCCCTTCGCCGTTCACCCTCTCCTCCTTACTATGCTGATATGCCTGTGAATTCCCGTGAGTCTCGCCGCAGGTCACCTTCTCCACGCCGCCGTTCAGTGTCGCCTCTGCGACCTGCCTCCCATGTCACGAACGCCCACTCGGAAAACTCCCCGATGCAGTTTTAGGAGGGGAAACTGCATCCACCGGACAGCCACCAATTCCTCCAGAGCGCCCGTCGAACTTGTTAGTCGTGTTAGTTGAAGGTGTACGCGTCGAAGCTCTCGTGGACACTGGCGCTGCCATTTCCATTATTCGCGCTGACTTTTGTGCTCGCCTCCGAAAAGTGACCACGCCTTACTGCGGCCCATCTCTCCGTGCAGCGACGAACGCCGTCATTCATCCGCTCGCACAGTGTACGGTTCGTGTTCTTATAGATGGTATTCGTCACCACATTGTCTTTGCGGTATTTCGTGAGTGCACCCACGAACTCATTTTGGGGTGGGATTTTTTGTCGTCAGCGTCCGCTTCCATATCTTGTCGTCAGCGCCTAATACACCTGAACGCCACGGATGACTCTCTCCCTCAGCACGAAGAGCGCATTCGCCTCGTCACCGCTTCAGACTACGTTCTTTGGCCATCCAAAGAAGAAATTATAAGTGTTAATTCCAGCAACATTGTGGATGGCGACGTGCTCATTTTACCTTACGGCCACACCCTATGTCGAGGTATTCTGATTATTCCTGGCCTTATTCGCTTCACCGACGGGTCTGCCTTCATTACTGCGTTAAATCACACACCTGATCCCAAGATGTTGCCCCGTGGATCAACAGTCACTTGCGCCGTTGACACTCATCCGGTTGCGATTGTTGCCCTTCCGACTGTTCTACCAGAGTCAAGCTCGCCGCCACTTCATGCCTCTTCCACACCTCTGTCGGCCACCATAAGCCCTGACCTGACACCTGCCCAGAGACAAGATTTGCTTGCCCTGTTGAATCGACACCGTTCTTTGTTCGACGTGAATTCGCCCGTCCTCAGCATGACTACCGCCGCTACTCATCGCATCCAGACGGACGGCTCCCGTATTATTCACCGGCGCCCATATCGCGTGTCTCTGGCAGAGCGCAAAATCATCGAGGAAAACGTCTCAGACATGCTTCGACGAAGCATCATACGTCCTTCCTCGAGCCCCTGGTCCTCCCCAGTTGTTCTGGTACAGAAAAAAGACGGAACAGTGCGTTTTTGCGTCGATTACCGTGCGCTGAACAAAATAACGCGCAAAGATGTTTACCCCCTGCCACGGATCGACGACGCACTGGATTCATTACATGGCGCCGAGTATTTTTCTAGCCTTGATCTTCGATCCGGCTACTGGCAAATACCGATGTCCGAATCTGACAAAGAGAAGACCGCTTTTTCCACTCCAGATGGGCTGTACGAATTTAATGTGATGCCTTTTGGACTTTGTAATGCGCCCGCTACCTTCGAACGCATGATTGACAGTGTACTGCGTGGTCTAAAATGGAAAAGCTGTTTGTGCTATCTTGACGACATAGTCGTTTTTTCGTCCACGTTTTCGCAGCATCTGCAATGTCTTGAAGAAGTCCTCGCTTGCCTTGCAAAAGCTGGCCTCCAGCTAAATACAAAAAAATGCACCTTCGCAAGCAAGACCATCAATGTTCTAGGGCACTTAGTCAGCAAAGAAGGGATTCGCCCGGACCCTGAGAAGCTTGTCGCCGTTCTCGACTTTCCCCGTCCGCTGCGTCAAAAATATCTCCGCAGTTTTCTCGGCTTGGCATCTTACTTCCGGCGCTTCATACGTGACTTCGCAGAGCTTGCGTCTCCACTCCATCAACTACTCGCAAGCAACGCGCCCTTCGTTTGGTCCGAAGACTGTGAAAGTGCGTTCCTGGCATTGAAGCAAGCCCTTACATCCGACCCGGTACTGTGCCACTTCGATCCAGGCGCGCCCACCATCCTTCACACTGACGCTAGCAGTCATGGTCTTGGTGCCATTCTCCTGCAACGTGACACCACCTCGCGAGAACGAGTCATTGCTTATGCCAGTCGTGCTCTCACCGCGGCAGAGAAGAATTACACCATCACCGAGCAGGAGTGCCTAGCTGTTGTTTGGGCAGTACAAAAATTTCGCCCATATCTCCATGGCCGCCAGTTCACAGTCGTTACTGACCACAACGCACTGTGCTGGCTTTCGTCGCTAAAAAACTTATCGGGCCGCCTTGGTCGCTGGGTGCTTCGCTTGCAGGAGTACGATTTCGACGTCGCCTATAGATCCGGAAAGAAGCATCAAGACGCTGATGCTCTATCTCGCTACCCACTGCCCAGCCATGATATCTCTACATCGCCTCCTGCCACTGAAAGTGCTTTACCCATCGCAGCACTCGGTTGGCTAAGATCTGGCAGCCCATCCGTACTTGTGTCGCACCAACGCACCGACCCATACTGCCGCACTATTTTGGAGCGCATCGAAGGTTCTTCTGCTCCTCCGAACGCCCGACTTCGTCGACAGCTTAACCAGTTCAAGCTTCACGGTGGTGTTCTCCACCGCTATGTTTACCACGTCGACGGCAACAAATGGGTACCAATCATACCACGTTCTCTACAACGTGAGGTTCTTCAAGCATTTCACGATGATCCCACAGCCGGTCATCTAGGCTATCATAAAACCTATGACAAAATACGATGCCGCTGCACCTGGCCTGGCCTCTCTTCAGCCGTTGCCAAATATGTTGCTTCCTGCATCCATTGTCAAAGCCGCAAACGACCCACGACTGCTCCTCCTGGCCTCCTGCAACCTCTTCCTTGTCCCGCTTTGCCTTTCGACGTCGTCGGCATAGACTTGAACGGCCCCCTACCAGTGACATCGAATGGGAATCGTTGGATTGTGACGGCTGTTGACCATCTAACCCGCTACGCGGAAACAGCCTCGCTACAATCTGGGGCTGCCACTGAAGTCGCCGATTTTTTTCTGCGCAGCATATATTTACGCCACGGAGCTCCACGCGTACTGCTCAGTGACCGCGGCAAAGTCTTCCTTTCCTCTATTCTTGACGAGGTTCTGCGCGCCGCCAACACCATTCACAAGACAACTTCTGCTTACCATCCGCAGACCAACGGCTTTACGGAACGCTTTCATCGCACCCTCTCTGATATGATTGCAATGTACATCGACCCCGACCACTCGAACTGGGACGCAATCCTGCCGTTCGTCACGTTCGCTCATAACACGGCTACGCAACGCACTACTGGCTTTTCTCCCTTTTTCCTAGTCCACGGCCGCTCGCCGAATTTCGCTTTGGACGTCTCATTCCTTTCGGCTCCCGCACCCTCCGCAGGTCCCTTATCCGAAGTCTTTTTGTCTCGCCTCGCACACTGCCGTCATCGGGCCCGAATCAACACCGGCATCTCCCAGGAAGCTCGCAAGTCTCGCTACGACTCCACTCACCGTGCTGTGACTTTTTCCCCTGGAGACGAAGTTCTTCTATGGACTCCGCTGCGCGTTCCTGGCTTGTCCGAAAAATTCATGAGGCGCTTTCTTGGACCTTACACGGTCGTTGAGCAAACCTCCCCAGTTAATTACCGTATTTCACCTCTTACAACTCCTTCCGATCACCGTTGCCGGGGGACAGAAATAGTGCATGTTTCTCGTTTAAAGCCGTATACCCGACGCCTTACGTAATACTGTCACGCGGCCAGGCGGCCGCTTCCAGCGCGAGGGGGAATTAGTGTGAGCGTAACAAATCAGTGACTCTTCTTTGTCACCTCGACATATCATCATCGTTTGTGCAACTTCCTCATCTGTATATATCATCATCATTGTAGAACAGCTCGAGCTAGACTCGAATAAAGCGGTGCCTCACAGTATGTATGTATGTATGTATGTATGTATGTATGTATGTATGTATGTATGTATGTATGTATGTATGTATGTATGTATGTATGTATGTATGTATGTATGTATGTATGTATGCGTATTTGTGTGTACACGCGCACGCGTGTGATGTGCAGTCGTCGTGAAATGACAACTAGATTTAGGAAAACTAGATTTCCCAGCAGTTTGTGTCTTTATTCAATCGAACTCCACTGTATGTGTTAGCGAGTTTTGGTATAAATCTAAATTCAAGGCTGCCTGCCAGAGCAGCGGGAATATTGATTTTTTTTAAATTTCTTAGCGCACCTTTGCCACTTTGAGCGTTTCTATCTACGTATCCATATCTCTATCTCTCTATGTATGTAGCCGCCTGCGTCTGGGTACTCTCATGATCGCCTCCTAAACATGGTGTAGACCGAAATTGCCATGTATCGGTAAGAGGATTTCACGAATATGACTGTCTGGTCATGCCATGAATAACGTGAAAATTATGCCGCGTACGTCGTCAAACCCATTCCTCCAGACACGTGTGGCACATAGCCGTTTACCACAGGCCGCGGTGTAAGGTTATGCGCCACATGTGATTGACAGTTTATATCTACCCAGGAACGGCGAGAATAAAGATTCGTAGTTTAAATGCGAGAACGTTAAGAAAACCCGACGTCGGCAGCGTTGACCCGACGAATAGAAAGAATAAAAATCAGGAACCCTGCAGGAATCGAACCCAAGCATTCTGCCTGGGTTCGTATGTATGGAAAAGGATCATGAGCTTCTCAGATTTATGCGGAATTGTGCTTAGTTTATGGACATGAAGCGATGAGTCAAGGAAACGTAATAAAATCTGTCCAGACTTCACACATGGCTCCACAAATGTGCGCGACGAAGAGCGGAATGAAAGGGCCAGTATCCAGACTAATGAAAATGTTCAAACAGTGGACCGGGCATTGCGATTACATCGACGACTGACAGTCGCCTATCGGATGAATTTCCTCTTGTCAGCCGCACACCGATTTGCACGATTGTAACTGAAAAGCCCAAATAACGTAGTGTGTGCAAGGTGGGTACCAAAAATGCTTACCGACCAATTCAAACAGCAAAGAATTCATGGGCGGTAAGCTTCTATGCAGAGGGACTAAAGGAACTGGTGCAGCGGTACGAAAAGTGCCTAGAATTTAACGCTGACTATGTAGAAAATTGAAGTAGCCTTGTGCTAAACTAAACCGCGAAAAGTGACTTTTACTAACAAATATTTATTTTGGGGGGACCAAACGGTCCTTAGGTCTCCAATAACCCTCGTATATATCGTATTGCGCAAGCACATGTTCTTTCCGCAGCCGGCGTGGACTTTGAGACTTACTGTAAACCCACAAAAGAGATCGGTCCCTGCAAGGCCGGCATCCCGAGGTGGTGGTTCAACGTGAAGAGCGGTCAGTGCGAGAAATTCCTCTACGGCGGCTGCAGAGGAAACAAGAACAACTACGTGAACATGCAGGAATGCGAAAAAAGCTGCCTCAGACGACTCAGTAAGTGACGGTATCAGTCCAAGACCTGAGGGGTTTATACGTGCAGCGCACTCATCTACTTCGGCACCGTTACCTTTTAAGCACTAGAGGCCACCGAGCCAAAGCACTTTTTCTAGTGACGTAAATACGTTTTCGAGCGATACCGCGAACTCACAAAGAATGCTTGAGCGAAACGGAATCCTGGCGCGTCCTTAGGGCGTCCCTCGTAAAGGCAGATAGCAACTAATACGACAATTATTCTTAGCTATCCCTTGCCGCAATTCAAGATGCGTCGAGTGGCATTCAAGATGCGTCGATTGGCGCTCTGACAAGCGTGAATTCAGCTACCTCGCAGAAGGTGACTTGAACGTAATTGTCGAAGTCGGCACGGTCCGGATGGAGGGCAAAGTCAAATGAACATCACACAAGCACTGACTGACACCTGCTTTTATTTATATCGAACAGGTTGTATATACACAAAAATAGGGTCACCTGACGCGTACATTTCGAGAATGGGGGTCCTTTGATTATGCAATTCCAGAAACGCGCTTCTTTATCATGCAAGGAGATGGGGGTCTGGCTTGCGCTAGGGCCTGGGTTGACGTGCGTTTTGTATAGCTTCAATAATATCTCACCTAATTGGTAGTTTATTCATTAGTGTTTTAAAACAAAGGTGCGCAGAGGAACAGTTTATAATGTGCAGCCAGGCTCGAGCTCGTTGACTTCTGGACAGGGGTGTGGCGCATCTGAGACGCGCGATAAGGCAGCGCGTTCCGTCTGCTCAAGGTACTTTTTACCGCATGATAGTTGGATGCCATAAAGTGCTCCTATTGAGCATTACCATAATTCCTTCTTGTGCTTGATAGCACATGTGGCTTCGAACACCTCTTTCTGTCGATGAACGAGTTTGCACATCTTGCTTAATGAATTGTTTGCGTGAAAGGTGACTCGCAGGCCATATCTCTTATCTTCCTCTATTAATCCATGCCCAATTCGGTGAACGAAAGCTTTTGACAGCGGAGATGTTTGAACCGACCGTTAGTCCGTGTAGAGGTAAAAGAAAACTATCATCATCATGAACCGGCACGCGCTCCCTTCTTCCTCTTCTTCATGCTCTCTGCCTCGCTCCCAGAACACGTGCTTTCATTTGTCCGGCGTGAGACACAATAACCCTGATGACCGAAACAACGAGTACAGAGAGTGAAAACAAGAGAGAAATGAAAAGGTAGAAAGGAGCAGAAAGAGAGCAATTCTCTGCGAGGCGGCATTCGAACCCGCGTACCGATGACGCGAAGGCGAGCGTCGTGACCACTTGGCTGTCCAGGCACACTAGCAGAGCATAGCCTCGTATAGTAGAGTATAGCGAAGGGATGGGGAAAGGATAGGGAGGAAGAGGCGGTGAAGGATGGAAAGGAGAGGGGGAGAGTAAATCATAGCATAAGAAGAGAGATAACCGGAGAAATAGAGAGAAAGAAAGGGAGGAAATAATGAAGCGGAAAGATAGAGAGACAGGCAAAGGATGATTGAGAGATGAAGAAATAAAGAGCGAGAGACAAAAACATGGAGAGGAAGAGGAAAGGAGAAATAGAAGCAGAGAGAGAACGAAAGGTCAGAAAGAAAAATAAAAAAAAGGAATAGCGACAAAGAGAAGGAAACACCTAAACAGAGGAATAAATAAATAGAAATGAACTAAGAACAATAATACATAGAAAGAACAAAGGAGGAAAGAAAACAGAGCAATACGGAGAAACAAAATAAGCCGCCCAGCATCGCGCTTCCTTCGGGTTTGGCACCTCTAGTGCGAACTGACTTCTATTTTTCGTTTTCTTTATCTGTACCTGGTGTAGCTCCCCTTTCTTGGCTCCTTCACAATCCCTCCAAAGACTGAGACAAGCGTAGTTTTCGGAAAGCTGGCCTTCTCTTTTTCTGTCTCTTAATAGAATTGCAATTATGCCGCGGCTTTTAAAGGCTCCCAATAGTCATGTGCGCGATTTATTCTTGGTGGGTGTATAGATTAAACCCTGTGTATGGTGTACGACTCCGTGTAGTTCCTCTGAAGCAGGGCACGGAAATTTCTTTGCAGTACACGCGGTTTCGCTTGTTCGAAGTAAGGACCCTGTAGATTGAAGAGGCTGGCTACTGGTTGCAGTAAATCGTACTTCCAATCTGCGTGGTGGCCGTTGAATTTTATATGAATCGGATGTCCAGTCTAGCCTACGTATTCTTGGTTACACGTGGTACACTCGGCACAATAGACTAGGTTGCTTGAGGCTCAGGTAATGTTTTATGTTACCCTGTGAATGTAATCTGAAGCAGCAGTTGTTACGTTGGGAGCCTGGTGTTGATGCTTACATGCGCAGCATCTCGTGCGGCCACGAGGACTGGATGTTGGCTTAGTCATCGTTTTGGGTTCTGCATGGACGTGCCTGTCTTTGAGTGTTGCGTCGGTAGAACACTTTAGGGGGTTCGGGGAAGATTTCTTGAAATTTCTGAATGGGTGTGAGAGTTGGATATCATTACCGCGATAGCGTTAAATAGCTCGTTTCGCAGAAATTCTGGTGTCGGCGTCGGTGTCGGCGTCGTTGGTTGTGAGTGAACAATCAGCGTTGTCCGTGGCCCAAAAATCGAGAGAGATGCAAATAAACAAATAATAAAAATATTCGGTTCGGGTGAGTGTCGAGCCTAGGCATTTTGTGTGGCAAGTAGGTGTTATACTTCACAGCAACGCTATTGCTCGAAACTGGTTTGGAAAACAAAACACTATACGAATCTCATGCAGTGGAAGGACTCTCCTTGACGCATGTAATATTGCGTGGCAGAACAGTAGAATCACGCCAGGCGTCAAAACTTGTGAATTGCACATCGAGTGGGTGTTTTAAAGTCCAACGATTACAAACTCTAAGAAATAAATATACATCAGCTGCAAAAACATCCACAAAGTTAGCAGCTGTGTAGGTCCGCGAGTTGCCTTACGGATGCGTAAGGCAACACGCTTATTCTTCACTCATTCGCGAAAGCACGAATTATTTCGTAGTGGGCACTTAACAACTGTACTAGCAGTAGGCTTACCAGGATATTTTGAAAAGGCCAATGTTACGCGCACGGCCATTTGTTTCCTTACGGCACGGTTGAGGCATGCACCGAGAACCGAATCCAGTCTAGCAATCGAGAAGGCGATGCACACGGGGCCTGACGCTCTACTCTTGAAGGCGAAGCTCAAGCATCCTCGAAGTTGTTTGTTTAGGTTTGGTAGCGCGACTGCAAATTTGGCAAGGAGAATGAGTGATGTTATTATTGTGTTTTCGGGGCGTGGCTTGAGTGCCGGAATTCGGCGAAGCTTCGTCTGCGACTGTTTTCTAGAGAGTTGGAGATGTTCATCAAAGGACGTGCTTTTAATTGCCTAAGCAACTGCCTTACTGCTCGTCCAGCAGAAAGAGTCGAAGGAAAAGAAGCTATTCAGAGCACCTGTTGACAGTGGTTGCGCATACAAACAGACGAACGTCGAAAGAAACAAAGATCCCGAATCTAACCAAATCCACGCGACTGCAAGTGCGTGTACATATGGATGATTTGGCACCAGGTGAATTCTCCACAGAGAGGTAGAGTAGTACGGAGCGCGCTATGACTTCGTGTCTCGGAGCTGTACATCAATGTTTAAAAAAAATCGAAGCACCGAACACTGCGAAGTCCCCTGTTAACTGTTTCTTCCCGTTGCAGGGGCGTATGTAGCTTTCCCATTCTCCAAAGGATGGATGTTTATTTGGAATGGAAGCTTAGTATACATAGAGAGCATTCAAGCACTTGATAGCTTAATGAGATATTTTGCTGGGCATGGTGGTTCCTGGTCTTCAAATAAAGAAAAAAAAACACTCATCCCGTCTTGTAGTCTGTGTTGTAGTCTTGTTTGCGCTGTGCTTTTAGTTTATGACTTGGATGATCGTTTGCCCGTGCTTCACAACAACAGTTTACTTTGTAAGGCATGAATAATTCGAAGCAAAATGTTAATAATAATGTTGTATGCGGCTTGACGTTCCGAAACCACAATATGACTATGAGGCATGCCGTAGAGGCATGCCCTAAAAATTTTGTCCATCGGATTTCTTTAACGTCCATCTGAATCCAACACTGGCCTCTAGCATTTCGGCCCCATTGAAATGTGACCGCCGCTGCCGGGTTCGAACCCGCGACATTCGTATCAGCTGCCGAGCAGCGTAACCACTGTGACACCATGGCGGCTAGTGGACCCGAAGAAAGAGACTTCTTTAGGAGTTCAGCCAGGTGTCAAGAAATTTGCACAAGTGCCCGAAAACTGTCGCTGCCAAATCATCCGTCTTCGCATAAAAGTGTAAAGTTTTACCATGTGCAAGATAAAACTTTTGAGGACTCTTATGGCCTATCTGCACTTTCGCATTTGGCCTTAGGAGATGTTTGCCCTGTCTTGCAGGTGCACTGGATGTCTCGGCTGAGGTTCATTACCCCGAGCACTGGAACGAAACCAAGTACAGCCATAACGTGACGTCAGAATATTTCGCTGGTAAGTTGATGCTAGTCCTCTACACTCGGGCACATTGTGCGGAAGTTTCCTACGCGTAGAAAGATTGAATGGTGGCCGAGTATATGAACCCCAGTGTCTGTGCTCTTCACCGATGCTGCTGCATGCAGTAAACGTCCTAGCCCTAGGCGGAATTCTATTGAATGCTTTCAGTTGCATAGGAAAGTACCTCACCGAAGTGAATACAAGAATACGATGAACTGGAGCCCCCGCCAATCTTATTACAAATTAGCAATTCTCGCCATCAACGTAATAACTTGCCTACATGCCCAATAGGCGTAATACTGCATGAGATAGTCTTAGGTCACAAGAGAACCGGCTTAGGCACGCTGTTGTGGGAAACTTAGGAATGTAGAAAACTGCAAGCGCAAACCAGACATTTGTCTAGTTTCCCATGTTTCGCCTTTGGTTTTTTAACGGATCATTAGCCAAGTCGGGTTAATGAACTAACATGCATGCACATGTAAGTGATCAAGTGAAAACTAGACTTCAAATCCACGAGATGCAGGGTGTACGGTTGGGTTCAGTCTAATTCAGCGGCAGGTGTGCTCGCGTATGAGTGTTGCCAGAGAGCGTATAGCCGAGCTTAGACTTCTTCTCAGGGGTTGTGGACATTTTACCTGCATGAGAGCCATCTCTCTGAAGCTAAGGAAGAGGGAAAATGGCAATTGCCTGTCATTTTTTAGGTAGACTTCTGTCTACTTGCATTTTTGCAAGGTAGCGTCATCCTTTCGTGCCAAGAGCATTGTCCGCAAGAGTCAATGCTTCTTTCGTTTGGTGCAATCCTGCAAGCATTGCAGTTGGAGTCATCAGTTGTGGGCGTTATGCGGATGTTTGGCGTTACACGTTTGGCGTTACACAGATTCGGCGTTACACAGATGTTAAATACATAAGAAGGTATTATAATCGGCAGTGCATGTGTCTCCATAGTGAGCTAATTTTCTGAACCACTGAAAAGCCTGCATCTTTGACGCACATTATGGGGATGTAAGTCACCGCTATGAAGCTGCGTGCTCGTATTAGGATACATGATCACGAAATCGCGTTTTCTATCTTCATTATAAAAAAACTACGAAAGTACTTATACCAGAAGACATATGCAGAAAATGGCCTTATTTTGAAAGGATGATTCTCGATACAGCGTCTCAATGTCCCATAACGTTCTAGTATTAGGGGCCTTTGTTCTGTGTGGCTTTAAAGTTGTCTCAGTCGAGCCACTGCTAATATAAACAATACATTGAAGAATATATGTTGCAGCAAAGGAGGTTACAAGGCGCCATTTTAATTTAGATGAACTTGTTTAGTTAAGAAACAGAGGTCTTTTTCTCAAGGTCTCCAAGGCTATCGAAAATGTTTCTTCACCATTAAGTCAAAATACCTTAGTTTTTGAGCTACGAACTGCTTTGGAAACTAAACGATCAATATGTAAACAGCCCAATGAAACGAAATTATGGTTGCTTTTGTTTCTTTATAAGTCATACTGATTTTCGGAAGGCGCCTAAATGCGGGCAGTGCGCTAGAATTGCGCTAAGCTCTATAGAACCCGCTTGTCCGGGATAAGTCATACTGGCGCTTTCGTCTGTGGTAGCCATCTGGCCTTCGTTCTTTTTTGAGGCCTATGCTTAAAGGCATCGCAGCAATCACGCGGTCCCTGTAGTAGCCGAAAAAAGGGAAGACCTGTTGTAGCACACTGGAACGTCGGCTTGATGACGGGCGTAGTTAAGTTTTATGCGACAAAAGTCATCGCGGAACCCAAAGGCGTAGGAGGAATCGGCAGAATGGGAAAGGACGGGAGGAGGGTGAGGGTTATTTCGTGGTGAACGAAAACTCCAATTTCACAGATTATGAGAGGGCGTCGCTTGCACTGTTGGAGGCGCTTGCATGGGTAGGGCCGTATGTATGGGCAGCCGTCGGCACGATTAACATGAACGCTCTACAGCGTGGCCTGAAACGGTTTTGTTTTACGCCAGCACCGCGTAGCTTTGGGTTCTGTTGCCTAGATGTTACCAATACATGCCGGCATACTATCCAAGCATACCGAGTTATTATCTCGCTAACAGCGCCTAGCACTACGCGTCTGGTTTCAAACAAACCGTTCCAGGCCGCGGTGCGGAGCGTTCGTGTTAGGGTCGCTGACGGCTGCATGTATGTATGTATGTATGTATGTATGTATGTATGTATGTATGTATGTATGTATGTATGTATGTATGTATGTATGTATGTATGTATGTATGTATGTATGTATGTATGTATGTATGTATGTATGTATGTATGTATGTATGTATGTATGTGCAGTGTTGCCATCGCTGAGCGTCAGACATCCGCTAAAAAGCAATGAGAAATCCGCCAGATTCCGTTAGATTCTAAAACATATCCACTAAATTTCCCGCTAGGGCCTATTTTATTAAAAAAACACTGCAATTTCGTATGATAAATACATTTATCATTCTTAAAAGCTCCCCAAAACTACGAGAGCTGAAATAACATATAAAATAGTCTTTCAAGGAGTCTAACTAGAACACTTGAGGCTTCAGTGCTGCGGTGGTCGTCATTGGTGAACCTCATCACAGATGAGGCTAGAAGTTATAAATGTTCACACTGATGAAAAAGAAACTCACAGGTCAACGAAAAACACATCGAGGTCTTCGTCGCCGCTGTTGTCGTCTGACACCATCTCCACAGGACCGCTGGTACTTGTTGAGGGACCAGACAGGTGACTTGGTTGCACATACGTTGCAGATGTCCCGATTGCACTAACAACTGCCGCGGGAAGTTCGTAATCAAAACAACTTTTCTGGTGTCGCTTCATCCCCGCTCTTACGACGAGGATGGCATTTGTTGTTTCAGGCTTCAGCTTGTTCCTCAGCTTGGATTTTACTATGTTAAGCTGACTAAATGTCCTCTCTACTTCGGCATTTGAATACGGCAGCACTAGCATCGACATGGCAAATCCGGCCAGCTCGGCGAATGGGTTTTCGCCGCAGGCGTCCTTATAGGAGTGAACTTCACACCAGAACGACTGCGTGGACGATATTTGCTTCCAGTCCAGGAGGGTGATTTTGCCCCACTGGTTTTGAATTTTTTCGATCGTTTCAGGGGGCACTGTCATTCCTTCCAGCAGAGGAATCAATGGCTCCTTCACGACGCACAAAGCGTTCTCGACCGATAAGAGTGATGTTTTCTGGAGAACTGTGATGTTGTCGGGAAGTCGCTGTCTGATTTCATCTACTAGCGTGGTAATAAACCTTATGCAGCTTTCTCGCATCACAGCTTCATCTGCGACAGAGAACTCGTCGGTCTTCTGAGCTTTCATGTTGTCAACGTACGTCTCAAACAGGTAGCCCAGATATGGCTTGGGATTCAAGTGGTCCTCAAGTCTGCACGTCAGAACGTCAATCTGCTCTGTCGGAATTACGACTTTTTCAACCAAGCTTGAAAGCAAAGTCATGAGGTTTTTCAGCAGCTTTGTTTAATCCGCATCTTTCGCCTCGAATGCCTTGTTAACCTTCTGAACATCTGTCGGAATTGGTCTCAAAAAAAGCAAGTACCCCAGATTGATCTGGTTTTCGTATATACCATACAGCACCTCTGCCGCATAGCACTTTTCAGTGCGCCTTGCAATCTCGAAGTGCGCCTTCAATTCGGTCCACTGGTCTACGATCCTCGATACGGCTATTTCGAGGGATAGCCATCGCGTCCTGCACGCTTGCACAATCTTCAGTGGTTCATCGCCGTCATTCATCAGACCGTAGAGCTTCTTGTACGCCATTTGCCGGGCAGGGGATCTTGCGAACCAGTTGTACGTTTCGCTTATTACGTATTCTAAGATTCTCGGCAATACTTCCGCCGTAACAGCCGACGTGGCTAGCTGCAAAGAGTGGCAGACACAGCGTATCAGTACGAGGTGGGGAGCCTCAGCTTTCAACTTCCGATGAACGCCATTATTGATCCCCGTCATAACGCTAGCGTTGTCTGTCCCTACGCCTCTCATCCTTTCCAGTTTAAGACAGTACTCCATCAGAGTGGATTTCACGGCCGCCACAATTCCATCTGCCGTGCACACTTCCAAGGTGCACAAGTTAAGGAATGTGGTCATGATCCTTGACTTGGTGACAATGTGATAGATGATAGAAATGGCAAGGAATTTTGTGACACTGATGTCGGTCGACTCATCTATGATAAAGCTGTAATAGCTGTCCCCAATGTCCTGTGCCAGATCCGCCTTGAAGTGTGGGCCAAGAACGTTCTTAATCACGGAAGCGCACTTGGAGCGGCGCATTTGATACGCTCTTGCAGCTTCGCTGTCAGGAAACGACTTCTTATAGAGTTGGCACAAGTGATCGGCAGTCATAGTTGAAGAATGTTCGGCGATAAATAGAGCAGTTCTGCCCTCAGCGGCATTCCCTGGTTGGACTTGCCTTTTTGTAGTGAAGCCCAGTTGCTTCTCTTGGTGTTCGCATGAGCTTTCAGGTCCGAATGTCTGTTGCCTAGTTGACAGCCGCAGTGCTTGCACGCCGCAACTTGTTTTCCATCAGCAGACGCTTTGCACTCCAGCCATTTGCTGAGTAAGGGATCCTTTAACCACTCCGTCCTGAACTTCTGCGAATATACCACTTTCGGCATAACTCAAGAGGAAGGGGAGTCAGGTTACACGGAGAATAAACAGAACCGTTTTTCCACACAAAGCAGTCGGACGTCTTCCTTTGTTCTCTGCAACTTCGAACGCAAAAAAACAACTGGGTGGCTACTTCGCCAATCGCCTCGCTTCCCACCGGGACTACAGGCGCCCCCTGCCGCTTGCGGTGCAAACAGCGAGCCCGCTCCCTGCACGATAGCGGACTCACTGTTTGCACGGAAAGCGGCAGGGTGCGCGCAGAGTGCACAGATTGGTGCATCGCAGCTCGTCCGTTATTTATTACTTAGAAAGCGATCACCGCTTTGAAACCTCACGGATTTGTTTGTCTGAGATAGGCGGAGCAAGTGAACAGGAGACTCTGAAGTTGAACAATTTCGGCATTTTCAGAGAACACGGAAATGGTTTGTTGCAGGGCGATTTTGAATCGGTCCCCTGCGTGAGGTATCCGCCAGAAACCCGCTATGTACAAAAATGGCCCGTCAGAAAATCCGCTAGCCGCTAGACTGATTGTTTTCCCGTCAAAATAAAATAAAATCCGCCAGACTTAGCGGGAAATCTGCTAAATTGGCATCACTGTGTATGTATGTATGTATTTATGTATGTATGTATGTATGTATGTATGCATGCATGCATGCATGTATGTATGTATGTATGTATGTATGTATGTATGTATGTATGTATGTATGTATGTATGTATGGGTATTCGTGCGTGTGCGCGCACGCGTGTGTATGCGTAGTCGGTGTGAAAAGACCACTAGATATAAGAATACTGGATTGAACTTCGCCGTACGCAGGCTGAAAATCTAAATTCAAAGATTCCTGCCGAAGCAGCGCGAATATTGAGTTCCTTCTTGTCTCTCGTGGTTCCTCAACTTTTGATTCTGACTGTACATGTTACGGCCCTATGTATGTATCGTAAAGCGCAACCACCTGTTCTCTCCGCAGCCGGCGTCGACTTCGAGACTTATTGCAAACCCACCCCCGACCGTGGTCCGTGCAAGGCTTTCATCCCGAGGTGGTGGTTCAACGTGAAGAGCGGTCAGTGCGAGAAGTTCATCTACGGCGGCTGCCAAGGAAACAGGAACAACTACGAGACTAGGAAACAATGCGAAACAAGCTGCCTCAGGCGACTCAGTAAGTGGACGGTGTCAATCCACACTCTCAGGGGTTTACACGTGCAGCACACTTATAGACTTTGCCACCTTTACCTCCTTAGCACTAAAGCCCACCGAGCCAAAGCACTTTTCCAGCGAAGCTTTATACGTCTAGCAGATGCGCGCGCTCCTTGCTTCTTTATCTCGGACGTTGAGGAAGGACATTCGGAGAGGTAGACAGGCGAGCCGACGAAGGCGTTTGCAGTAGACTTGTGCACAACTGCTACGCCAGAACTAAATTTCGACCTCTCGGTGGGTTAGGCGTTCTTCACAATTGCAGGCGAACGGCATACCTTTCTTTCCAATCAGGCATACAGCATTGAGCTCAGTATTCGTTTCAATAAATAAAACCAGAAAATAAGCCTGAAAACTGCATCATGGATGATTAGGCGCCAATGAACAATTGGAAAACCCTGGGAAGGTGTGGAAAACACTTCCACACGTTCGCGGTATAGAATACGTTGCAGCTGCTTTATACGTCAAACGATGGCCTCGAAGCACGTCAAAAGGTCCTTCCTTATTCCCGCATGCGTTTGCCGCTTTCATATATTAAAGGGAGACCTGTCTAGTAACTCATTCCGTTCATTCTAAGACTGCCGCGGGTAGACCAGGGGAATTAAAGACACCAGAGGAACAGCGTGAATACGAGGCTGTACTAAAGGAACACATTCGTCTTGCTAAAAATGGTCGCGGTACCAGTCACGGTCAACCACAGCGACTACAAGGCGGTTATCACTGCCATTACTCTTCAGTAAAAAATTAGATACCCGCCATCGGCATGTGTAGTATTTGATACAGCTTTGCCGGTCACTCACTTTCTCAGGGCGGCATGGCAGCCGTTCTTTCTCTCGTCGCGTAAACACGTTTTTTAGCGATACCACGAACTCACAAAGAATGCTTGAACGAAACGCCATGGCGGCGCATCGTTAGGGCGTCCATCGTAAGGACGAGAGCAACTAATCTGACAATTATTCTTAGCGTTCCCTTGCAACAATTCAAGATGCGCCGAGCGGCATTGTCGCTATGACACGCGTGAATTCAGCTACCTCGCAAACGGTGATTGCCAGGCTGGCAATTGAGAAGGTGATGTGCACTGGGCCTGATTTAGCTATCGCGTTCTACTCTTGAAGGCGAAGCCCAAGTGCTCCAAGTTTTTAACACTAAGGCGTCTTATTGCGGGGTCCACGAAGACTTTAAAGACGTAGTTCCGTCACGGATATGACGTTGATAAAATGGATCCTAATGGAAGAGAAAGAAAACACTAAGAAAACCTCCCCTTACCGGGAATCGAGCCTGCCACATCTCGGTCAGTGTCGATACGCGCCCGGCGCTCTACCGAGTAAACTAACGAGGCATATGCGCGACACTCAACAAACGCGCCTTATATCTCTCACACACTGTCTCTCGCACGGAGCGCTCTGTTGGTGGGGCTAGACGGGGCGGGGCAGTGTCGCCGTCTGCCAGCGGTGCAGTTAAGTAATGCGGCATGACACTTACTAGCGCCGACGGAGAGAGATCCGGTGACGATGCAGTTAAAGCATGGCGTCCGAGAATACGGCGGCGTGCATTCTCGGATGCCATGGTTAAAGTAGAGTGTACTAGAACAGCAGGGGCGTAGCCAGAAATTTTTTTCGGGGGGGGGGGGGGTTCAACCATACTTTATGTATGTTCGTGCGTGTGTATGTATGTGTGCGTGCCTATATACGCAAGCAAAATTGAGAAATTTCGGGGGGGGGGGGGTTCGAACCCCCCCCACCTTGGCTACGCTCCTGTAGAACAGGGAGGGCTCGGAACGGCCGCAGCGCCAATGTACAGAAAGTGAAGCCCAAGCAGGGTCAATCCACCTGTGGCGCTGCGATCGGTAGTCTGCAATGTGCCGTCGTTTAAGAGTTGCGCGGCTCCGCCAAGTGGTGCAGGGGTAGAATGCCCGCTTTCCACTCAAAAGGTCCGGGTTCGATTCGCAGCTGTAGATGGTGGGTGTTTATTGTTAGTGTCACCTTTTATAATTGTGTTTGTTACCCTTTGCTTCTTAAATCTAGCTTCCGTTGCTACGTATTGCTACAAAAAGTATTGTAAAATGTGAAATCTCGTTTCGAGTCTCGTATTCACGAAAATCTCGGAGGCCATACTTTATGTTTTTCTTCAATCCCGGACGGTGACGCCGCAAATAACTGCGCTCACTGTGAAATTTTTTCTATTTTACTTCACATTTTGCGTTACTTTTTCAACCAACACGTAGCAACTGAAGCTAGTTTTAGGAAGCAAATGAAAACCAATACAGCTATAGAAGGTGACGCTAAGAATAAGAACCCAGCACCTACAGCTGCGATTCGAACCCATGCCTTTTGAGTTGGAAGCGGGCATTCTACTCCTGTACCCTGTACCGCTTCGGCGGAGCCGCGCACAACTTTTAAACGACGACACGTTGCAGACTACCGATCCCAGCGCTGCTAGCGGATTGACCCTGTTTGGGCTTCGCTTTTCGAAGCTCGTTCCGAGCACTACCCTGTTCTATACTCGGGGACAACTTTCTGTGGCAATGAAGGGAAAGCTACGGGAGCGCAGCGTCTGCACATGTACCGCTACGCGAAGTAGTCCGGTTTGGCGCGCGTCGCGTAACGCCGTGGAAAGTGATGGCTAGCATTGCATCCATCAAGGTACGGGTATAGTGCCTAGAATATACTTACTAGTGTGCCGACCGCGGGCGTCGCGGTGGCACGGAGAATGATGCCTTCCACCGGCGGCCACCAGATGGCGATAGCCGTAGGGACCATGCTATGCCGAGCGGCGTCTCTAGCCGACGCGCGCGCCTGTGAGAGACGCCGACGGGCTGTCCCAGCCAGTTTTGGCCTGAGCCCGGGCCGGCAACCTTGCAGGTGTCTTTTTTTTTCTTAATAAAGCTTTTCCGTCCGTCCGTCCGCTGCGGAACGTTGGTTGGGGTGCAAAGCATAATCGAAGGAATGTGATTTCGTAGCACTAACAAGCGATCGTACGCACAGTTATCACTAATACGCTGCGCGATACCGGCTGTTTCTCCGAAAAATACTATTATATGCGACACATGACCACAAATATATGCTAAATTCACGGCAATTTGTAGCTAATTACCATACATTTACTAATGATCTGTTTATTTACCTAAGGACACATATTTTACTAATTATCTATTTAATCAGCTAACGACACATATTTTACTAATAGTCTATTTAATCACCTAACGACACATATTTTACTAATAATCTATTTAATCACCTAACGACACATGTTTTACAAATTATCTATGTAATCACCTAACGACGCTCAGTGTAGCAATTATTGAAGTGTTTCTCACAAACGACAGCCGCCGGAGAGTCTTCGATTTGCGCTCTTTATATTATTCTCCCACTCGGCTAAACTTAATTAAATTTCTGTGTCCACAGGAGCACTAAATAATGAGACCCGCTCGTTGTTTGAGCAGTAGCCACTCGTACAATATGGGACAACACAGGTGCTGTATTTACGCCTCCACTTCGCGGTTCTGTGAACAGAAACAAGTGCGAAGCGCGCGCACGGAAGAGAAACCTAGCAATACAGGCGGAGGACACCATAAGCTACTGAGCTCGAAAGCGACAACGCCCCACAAGTTTACCGCAACGGAATATTTCTTAACTCCGTGATCACAAGGAAAAGGCGCGACTTTTCCACGCAAGCAAAAACGCAAAGTGACAACGTATAGTTGTTGGAAGGATCCAAGATCCATGTATGGGCAGACCTTACCTTGCCCCCCCCCCTCTTACGTGACTAGAAGGGTCAATGTACGGGGCAGATTTTGCGCCCCTCCTCTTAGATGATTAGGGGGCGCGGCCGCCCCCCCGCCCCCCCCCCCCCCCCTCTGCGCACGCCTATGAGCGGTAGGATACGTGCATTGTGGCTCGGTAGCTTTCCCTTCATTGCCACAGAAAGTTGTCCCCGAGTATAGTGAACACTCTAAGTAAAGCGTCTCGACTGGCCACAGGGAGTCGCTGCAGACGCATGTACGTCCTTTGCCTCTCACTTTGTGTTAGCGTGTGATGGTTCGTTGTCGGAGTGGTGCAACTTCGATATGCGCGAACGGTGTTTCGCCGCCGAGTGCTTCGAGCGTGATAGCACCCACTAATAAAACTGCTGCAGGAAGCGCTGCAGCAAGGCAAGGATTCAGAAGGGCGAATGTCGTGCGTTGGTAGAGCGAGACAGAGGCCAACGGGACGTGGAACGCCTGCGCGCGTTCGCGGCTCGTGCTACGAACTTCTGGCTCCCGTGTTGCTGAAGCACAGCGCAGTAGTCCATACATGAGCACATGCGTAGGTTACCCTGTTACTCAAGCGAGCACACCGTGCTGCTTCCCTCCTTAAATAACGAAGCTTTGGAAAAGTACACATTGAATACCAGTGTATTCGATATGCATTCGAAGCGCGGCGCTCACGATACGCTGTGACCAAGAATACGTTAACAACTACAGCTACAGTAATGGTTAAGTCATGATCACAGGGGTTAGTCGTCGCTAGAATTACTGTCTACCTTTAGGCAGCAGAGTTGCGCATAGGTCTGGCTAGCAACCACAGCTATGCGGTGAAGTTGCACTCCGTCTTTGAAGGCGACATGTCTACCGTATCGCCGATTAACATGTCTGGCGTGTCGAATGCAGGCGATACACATTGGCAATCGATGACTAGTGTTAATTCAGTTCGTTGCAGCGGCGTCATCGACAAATACAAATATTGGCGCGAGCGTCCGCTTCTCCGTAATACATGGCTGCTAGCGGCGTTTGGAAGACAGATGCGCAACTCTGCTACCTAAAGGTGGCATGTACCGGACCTCTAGTCGTCGCGATGGAGATGTGCCACTAGGCGTCAACGTGCGTGCATCCACGTGAAACTGTGTTGTAGCTGCCAAACAGCGCTCCAAAAAACCGAGACTAAGCTCGACCGATGTTGTTTTGTTCGACCGACGTAGACACGCGTTGTTGACAGCTAGACTGCGTCTCGAAGACAGAGACCCGTGCAGCCAGGTCTGCGACGACGTCATTTGCCGTGGAGGTACGCTGGGCAAGCGCGGTCTCAAGAGACAGCAGGCGAGTAGCAACGCGAGTTTCGAAATCTTGCATGAGGGCTCTTCTGTCGGCGTCACCTTGTGAAGCAAAGGCTTGTAGGCATTCCGGCATATGTAGACTGGCCCCGGCGCTTGACTGTTGAGGGTGAGTTGGTGGGCCCTGGACATCAAACTCCGACGGAAGAGGTTGCCGTGCCGCTGGTGGCGGCATGTTTGATGAAATTGGGGCTCCCGTGGCCTCTGCCAAGGTTCCCTCCGTAGTCGGGACAGCAGGTCCCAGGACGGTCGACGACGTGTTGTCCTCCATAGGGTTCATCGCTGAACCGCCGAAAGTTGCTGCCGCCGCAGAAGCCTTGCTCCGTTAAACATGGGTTACCGTTGTAACCGCTGCCACCAATTGTAACGTACAGGAGCAACTCAGGCGAACACGATCCAACACAATTCCATCCTTTTCGTTCTCTTTCACTAAGCTCTCCTTCACGCGCCAGTCACTTCGTTGGTATGATCCACTACATTACAAACGCTAAGAAATAATTAATCATCACCAGCTGCAAAAACATCCACAAAGTTAGCAGCTGTGTAGGTCCGCGAGTTGCCTTACGGATGCGTAAGACAACAAGCTTATTCTTCGTTGATTCGCAAAAGCACGATTTATGGCGTAGTGGGCACTTAACAACTGTACTAGAAGTAGGCTTTCTAGGATATTTTGAAAAGGCCAATGTATCGCGCACGGTCGTTTGTTTTCTTACGGTACGGTTGAGGCATGCACCGAGAGCCGAGTCCAGGCTAGCAATCGAGAAGGCGATGCGCACGGAGCCTGACGCTCTACTCTTAAAGGCGAAGCTCAAGCATCCTCGAATTTGTTTGTTTACATTTGCTAGCGCGATTGAAAATTTGGCAGGAATAATGAGTGATGTTATTATTGTGTTATTGGGGCGTGGCTTCAGTGCCGGAATGCGGCGAAGCTTCGTCTCCGACTGTTTTATAGAGAGTTGGAGGTGTTCGTCATAGGACGTGCTTTTGATTACCTAAGCAACTGCCTTATTGCTCGTCCAGCAGAAAGCGTCGAAGGAAAAGAAGCTATTCAGAGCACATATTGACAATGGTTGCGCATACAAACGGACGAACGCCGAAGGGAACAAAGAGCCCGAATCTACCGAACCCACGCTACTGCAAGTGCGTATATTGCCACGCCCGCTTCTTCTTTTATTTTGATGCATTCGGGTTTGACCAGCAATTGCTGTTATCAACCCTCGACGCTGACCACGCCGCAGTGTTCGAGAAGCTTCGCGAGTGTAGTAGATCGTTTTGTTAAGATTGCACGCAGGACGAGAATAGTCTAGATTATTCCAGTGCTTGCGCGACAACCAGTGACAAGACTGGCAAGTTCGATGCGTGATGTATAAAAGACGGCGCGTCCCAGCCATGAGCAGTTGATCGACGGTCGACGCTCTGTTCACCGCTCTCAGTGTATTGCTGTAGTTTGACTTTCAGTTTCCCGGTCGTAAGTTCGGCCAAATAAACAGTTTCATCTCGGACATGTTGACTGCCATCTTCGTCGACGTCACGACCACGTGACAATCTTCAGATGATTTCGCACCAGATGAACTACCAATAGACAGGCGCAGCAGTACGGAGCGCGCTATGACTTCGCGTCTCGCAGCCCTACATCAATGTTTTAAAAAAATGTAAGCATCGAACACAGCGAAGTGCCGTGTAAATTATTTCTTCCCGTAAAAGGGGCGCACGTAGCTTTCCCATTCTACAAATGAGGGATGTTTATTTGGAAGGGGAGCTTAGTATTCATGGGAAGCGTTCAAGCACTTGATCACTTAATGAAATATTCTGCTGCGCATGTTGGTTCGTGGTCTTCAAATAAAGAAAAAAACACTCATCCCCTCTTGTAGTCTGCCTAACGTGCCGCTTTGTTTGAGCTGAGCCTTTAGTTTATGACTTGGATGATTGTTTCGCCGTGCTTCACAACAACAGTTTACTTCGTGAAAAAAGGCAGGAAGAATTGGAAGCAAAATGATAACAATAATGTTATATGCGGCTTTACGTGCCGAAACCACAATATGATTATGAGGCACGCCGTAGAGGCATGCTCTAGAAATTTTGTCCATCTGGCTTTATGTACCGTGCACCTGAATCTAAGTACACGGGCCTCTAGCATTTCGCCTCCATTGAAATGTGACCGCCGCTGCCGGGTTCGAAGCCGCGACTTTCGTATCAGCAGCCGAGCACCGTAACCATTGTGACACCATGGCGGCTGGTGGAGCAAAATAAAGAGGCCTCTTTAGGAATTCATTCAGGTGTCAAGAAATATGCACAAGTGTGCGAAAACAGACACAGGAAAATCTTCCGTACTGATATAAAAGTGTGAAGTTTTACCCTGTGCAAGATATAACTTTTGATGAGTATTTTGCCCTATCCGCACTTTCGCATATGACCTTAGGAGATGTTTGCTCTGTTTTGCAGGTGCGCTGGATGTCTCGGCTAAGGTTCATTACCCCGAGCACTGGAACGAAACCAAGTACAGCCACAACGTGACGTCAGAATATTCCGCTGGTAAGTTGATGCTACTCCTCCTACTTTGGGGCACATTGTGCGGAAATTTCCTGCTTGTAGAAGGATTAAATGGTGACCGGGAATATGAACTGTTGGGTAACAGGTGTCTCAGCTTGCGACTGTTTCTGCGCAGAGCTGATAGACGGAGCGAACAAGGCGACGGTGAGTTAAGGCAAATTTATATACATATATACAGAGGCGTTACATATTCGGCGCTGGGGCCGACAGCTTATTGGGCTCGCACAGTGGTGCGACGACGGCCCGGGATTTCTTCGTTCGCTGTCTCTCTCCGCGCAGCTTGGTTCTTTTATAGCCCTGGCCGACCCCTTGCATCAGCCAGTAGTTCGAAGCCTCCAATCAGGAACCGCCGTTGGTCGCTGGCTCGAACCGGATCCGCGGGGGAGAGGGCTTGCCGCACATTGCGGGAGAGATTTCCGTCGGTTGAGTGAGACGCAGCACCGGAGTTGCCGGGGATTGCGTAAGACTCCCGCCTCGTTGCATCAGCTGGTGTTGACGCTGGTTGCGTCAGACGTTTTACCAGCTTGAATTCCTTGTCGAAGCAAGGAAGTTTGGGTTGGGAGCCCTGGCATAACAGCACCCCCGCCGCCAGACAATGCGCCGGAAAGACGAGCTGCTTCCACGTGGCTCGGATGCAGGGCGCGCTCGTTCGCCAGGTCCATCCAGGTTCACCTCCAGGGCCATGGGGACATTTGGCTCCATGCTTCGTTCCGTGAACAGATCCCAGTCGCCAGGCCGGATCCCGGCTCCAGTGGCTTGTCGCTAAAATGTGTCGACTTGCTTTGCTCGTCTCTTCTGACGATCCTTGGTAGCAGCACTTGTTGATCGTTCTGCAACTTGTCAAGAACGGTCCGACAACAAACAACACACGACACAAGCAAGTGCCCTCGGTCACCCGACAGAACACCAGACCTAAATAGAATAATATATTCCTAACTACGGTTCTGTCGAAATTTTGTTCCTTCTATATCAAGAGGCACATGTGGAACACCAAAACTTTTAAAAGCAGAACTCAAAATATTACACGTGTAACAAACGCAATGAAGCAGAATTCAAAATAATGTTGGCCCCCTGAAATCACTCAGGAAGGAAGCGCTCAGCTGAGGCCGCAATGAGGACAAAATTTTGCCCTAATTTGCCAACGAAAAAACCGAAACGAGAGCCGAAGACGGCACTGATTAGAACGCGCGACTCAATGCGTCTGCGTTCTCGTTTAGCTGTCCTTTCTTGTAACGAACGTTAAAGTTGTGCTGTTGGAGTATCATGCTCCACCGCAGAACCGGCCGCTTTTGGACATGTTATTCAGCCAGGTTAGAGGACAGTGGTCCGTTTCGACCACAAACTTGGAACCGGAGACGTAACAGGCCAGCTTTTGAACGGCCCACACCAGGCAGGCACATTCCTTTTCAGAGGTACTATATGCCTCTTCCCTGCAGCTCAGTTTTCGGCTTAAATACAAAACTGGTCTTTCGTGACCAGTGTCATCTTCCTGGCACAATATAGCTCCCATCCCGCGATCACTCGCGTCGCACTGAATGATAAATCTCTTGGAAACGTCGGGGGCTATGAGAACGGGCTTTTCGCTTATGGCTTGTTTAAGCTTGCAAAACGCATTCTCTTTCTCTGAGTCCCATGTCGCTTTAACTGGGTCCGACTTTCGATGTGCGTCAGTTAGAGGGCTGGCAATGGTAGAATAGTTCTGCACATAATGCTGATAGTATCCCGCTAGCCCTAATAAAGCCCTTATCTCAGACTTGGTGGTTGGTCGTGGACGACGGCGGCTACCTTGATCTCTGAAGGTGGACGCCGGCCACGCCCCACAACGTGTCCCAGGTAAGACACCTCGCCGCATCCTACGTGACATTTAGCAGGTTTCGCTGTAAGACCCGCTTCTTTCAACTTGTTCAGCACGACTCGTAAATGTTCGACATGTTCTTCCCAGCTGTTCGAGAAGATGGCGACATCGTCGAGATACGGCAGTGCGAACTCGGGCAGGCCATTAAGAACGCGGTCCATTAGACCCGAAAAGCAATAAGGCACATTTTTCAGTCCGAAACTCAGCATAAGTGACCGATACGTTCCAAATGGAGAAACGAACGCGGCGTAGCGGCTAGCACGCTCGGTAAGAGGGACCTGCCAATAACCTCGCACGAGGTCTAGCGTGGAAATGTAGTTTGACTTGGACACTGCTTCCACCCTTTCCTCTAGATTCGGTATCGGATAGGTCTGGTCTCGAATTATGGCGTTAAGGCGCTGATAATCGATGCATGGCCTAGGATCATTTCCCGGCACTTGAACCAATATTAGAGGAGATGTATAGTCACTCTCACCCGGTACTATGACTCCCAACTCAAGCATTCTATCGATTTCCTCTTTCACGATCTGCTTCTGCACAGGGAAACATCGATATGGCTTACTACGGATTGGTTCCTCACATGTTAGCGCGATGTCGTGCTTAATAACCGTAGTTTTTCCGGGACGGCTGGAAAACACGTCTTTAAACACAGAAACAATCTTTCTCAAGTCCTCCTTCTGGCCTTGACTTAACCTTCGCTCCAGGTTCAACTGTTCCAACATGACCTCTGAACCCCATTCGCTTACATCGCTAGAAGTCAGAATTTCTGCTCCTTCCTCCTCTGAAGCATTCAAAAGCAGATTTACGACCGCCTGACGTTGAACGTACAGTTTCATCAAGTTGCTGCGATAAATTTTGTTAGACCGCTTTCCTAATTTCACTTCGTAGTTGGTATCGGAAAGCTTCGATATTACTTTAGCGGGCCCCTCCCAATGAACCTCCAGCTTGTTCTTCTTGGAAGGCCGCAGCAACATTACCTGACTTCCCACTTCGAAGGTACGTTTTTTTGCTGATTTGTCGTAGTATTTTTTCGACATACTTGCGCTGCCTTCGTGTGGCTCTCCACAAGATCTTTTGCATTTCCGAGCTTCTGAAGGAGGTTGAGAACATAAGCAACTACATTCGGGTCCTCATCATATCCCTCCCAGGATTCGCGTAGCATTCGCAAAGGTGTTCTTAAGCTCCGGCCATATACAAGCTCTGCGGGACTAAAGACAGTGCTCGCATGAGGAGCAGACCTCAAAGCAAACATAGCGGGAGGAATACATGTTTCCAAGTCGCATTTGTGCTCATAACAAAGAGCTCTCAGTATACGTTTCAGAACTGAATGCATACGCTCTACCGGATTAGATTGCGGGTGATGGATCGAACTGTGCACCACCTTGATTCCACATTTATCCAAAAAGGTAGAGGTAAGGCAACTGGTGAAGACGCTGATATTGTCGCATTGAATTTCAGAAGGAAATCCGACACGCACGAATATCGAGAGCAGAACGTCCACGACGTGAGGACAATTGAGCTCCCTAAGAGGTACCACTTCTGAAAATTTCGTTGCTGCATAGAGGGCAGTCTGGATGTATCGACAACCTTGCCTTGACTCCGGCAATGGCCCAACAATGTCGATAACTAGGCGCCGAAAAGGTTCAATTATAACTGGCACAAGCTTCATGGGCACCTTCCACTTGTCCGTGGATTTCTCCACCCTCTGACAAGTGTCGCAAGAGCGCACAAAGTCTTCGGTATCTTTCCAGCATTTCGGCCTGTAAAACTCAAGGGAAATCCTAGCCTTGGTCTTCTTCAAGCCGAGATGCCCTTCCCACGCTTTTTCGCACGATAGTTCCAATAGCTGGCTACGATACTTTTGCGGTATCAAGAGTTGCTCATACCTGCGACCTTGTACATCTGTGTAGCTACGATACAACAGCCCAGATTTCTCATAAAAAGAAGCATTATTTTTCTTTACTCCCAACTTTACGCGTTCCATTAGCGTTTTTATTGAGATGTCTTCACGCTGCCCTCGAATGAGCGTCGCTCGATCAACTCTCGACAGCTCACACCAACTTTCAGCTACAGGCTTGAGCGTATTGCCCGCCTCGCCCAACGGCGCCACTTCGGTTTCTCCGCCGACGTAGGAGACGCTACGACGCTACCCGCTTCAGCTGGTGCGGCTCGAGTAACCCACCCCGAGAGTTTTCTGTCCGAGGCTCGCTCGACTCGCTGCCAAGGTCACGCAGCTCGGCCGCTTTTGCCAGTGGTGGTGTACTACATGGAACGAGATCAAGTTCCTGTGAAAGCTTCCGCGCTTGCGATCGCGTGAGGGCCATGTACGCAACGCTGGGAAAGAACAATTTACCCTGCTCTTTGAGAAGCTGCTCCGAGTTGTTCGAAAAAAGACAAGGAAAACAATCTGGGAGAGCAGCAGACACAGCCGCTTCGGTGTGAAGCTTACCGAAAGAGCCTTCAATGATCACCGTAGCGATCGGTAGGCAAGTGCTCTGCTCCTCGGCGACCTGCCTGATCCATGCGCATTCTCCTGTCAAGTCGTTCGGAGACACTAATGAAGGATGGACAACGTCCATAGTTGCCGCTGAGTCTCGAAGTGCTCGACACGTTTTCCCATTGACGCTAATCTCCTGAATATACGGTTCTAACAAGCGCATGTTCTTTTCTGATTCACGGATCGTTGCAAAAGCAACCTTTTGTTTACAATTTACCGCGATGTGCCCTTCTTTTTTGCAATTGTAACAGATTAGCAGCTTCCGTGACTCAAACGCCCGTGTAGTATCAGTACGCTCTTTCGGAAGCTCACTCGACTTCTGCACTTCCGTTTGCCCCTCCCTCACAGTCTCCTTCGTAAAAGACGGGTCTTTTCTGAAATTACGGTGCGGAGCAGGTTTCCGGTCATCAGGTTTTTTTGAAAAGCCCTCCTTTCCCTCAGCTTTTTCAACACGCACGGCCCTACTGTGCAAGTTTCTACGAGTGTAGTACCCTTCAGCTAACTCTGCTGCCTTGTTTAGCTGTACTTCTCCAAGCTTATCCTGCAGCCAAAGCTTGATGTCATCCTCGATACAGCGGTAGAATTGCTCCAATGCTATGCACTCTACCACTTTATCGCGATCGTCATAGATATCTTCGCCCTTGAGCCATTCAATTAAATCGGCTTTAAGACAAAACGCGAAGTCAACGTCTGACTCATTGCCCCTTTTTGCATACCGGAACCTTTGCCGGACAATTGCCGGAACCTTTGCCGGACGGGTGACAATTTATATATTCTCAACAGAGCCTCCTTAACCTCGTCATAGCTCTCAAACGCCTCCCTCGACAAGCACGTTATAATGTCGGATACTTCCCCAGGAAGCAGAGCTAACAGGTTCTGTGCCCAAAGAGACCGCTCGATGCCATTTCTATCGCAGACGTGTTCGAACTTTACGAGATACTTCGAAATGTCCTCGCCCACTACGAACGGTGGCAGTTGGTCCCGAATTCTATGTCCATTAGCCTGAACCGTCGTAGAAGCTACGCTAGGCCCTTGCGAACACTGACGGAGCGCCAATTCTATTCTTTTCATCTCGAGGCGCTCTTCGCTTTCCTCGCGCTCGCGGCATTCTTGCCTTTCGGCTTCCCCGCGCTCACGACGTTCTCGTTTTCGGCCTCTTCACGCTCGCGGAGTTCTCTTTTTTCCGCCTCCTCGCACTCACGAAGTACTCGTCTTTCGGCCTCTTCACGTTCACGAAGTTCTCGTCTTTCGGCCTCCTCGCGGCGTTCTTCGATATCCGCCCAGGCCTCATCGACTTCCTCAGCCGTTACTCCCTCCTTCTGCATGATCTCTAGGATCACTTGCTTTCGTTTCGCACGGCCCAGAGTAAGGCCGAGTTCTTCACAAATTTCGATGAGTTCCTTCACTTTAAGGTTCTCCATCGTTCACACTAGCCTCTTGCTATTTGCCCTCGTTAGAATCTACTTGCCTTATCCCCTATAAGTCTACTAGAAAGACACGCAAGCAATTCTCAACCTGCCGTGTTTACACCCTCCTCATTAACTTTGGTTTCAAACGCTCCGACTTGGCTCGAAACAATCAAAGCTCACCCCAATGCTTCACACAAACTTCTCTAAACTACGAAAACCCGTGCTAGAGAAGTCTGGTGATCTGAAGGGAAAACATCAGGCACTCACCACATCGAGGTAGCTGACGCCGGCCGATCCCGCAGCTGCCAACCACTGTTGGGTAACAGGTGTCTCAGCTTGCGACTGCTTCTGCGCAGAGCTGATAGACGGAGCGATCAAGGCGACGGTGAGTTAAGGCAAATTTATATACATATATACAGAGGCGTTACATATTTGGCGCTGGGGCCGACAGCTTATTGGGCTCGCAGAGCGGTGCGACGACGACCAGGGATTTCTTCGTTCTCTGTCTTTCTCTCTCCGCGCAGCTTCGTTCTTTTATAGCCTTGGCCGACCCCTTGCATCAGCCAGTAGTTCGAAGCCTCCAATCAGGAACCGCCGTTGGTCGCTGTCTCGAACCGGATCCGCCGGGGAGAGGTCTTGCCGCACGTTGCGGGAGAGATTTCCGTCGGTTGAGTCAGATGCAGCGACGGAGTTGCCGGGGATTGCGTAAGACTCCCGCCTCGTTGCATCAGCTGGTGTTGACGCTGGTTGCATCAGCCGCATCGCCGGAGTGGTCGGGGATTGCGTAAGACTCCCGCCTCGTTGCATCAACGGGTGTTGACGCTGGTTGCGTCGGACGTTCTACCAGCTTGAATGCCTTGTTGAAGCAAGGAAGTTTGGGTTGGGAGCCCTGGCATAACAGAACCCCAGGGTCTGTGCTCTGCACCGATCTTTCTGCATGCATTAAACGCCCTAGACCTACGCAGATTTCAATTGAATGCTTTCAGTTGCATAGAAAAGTACCTCGCCTAAGTGACTACAAAAAGACGAAGGATTGGGGCCCCTGCCAGTCTTATTACGAATTGGGAATTCTTGCCGTCAATATAATAGCTTGCCTACTTGCCCAATAGGCGTAATACTACATGAGATAGTCTAACGTCACAAGAGCACCGGCTTTATTATCAGGCACGCTGTTGTGGGAAACTTAGGAATGTATGAAACTGCAAGCGAAAATTGGATCCTTTATCGAATCCTTAGCCAAGTTGGTTTAATTAACTAACATGCATGTATATGTAACTAATCGAGTGCAAACTGCACTGCCAATCCACGAGATGCAGAATGTGTGGTTGGGTTCAGTCTATTCAAGCACCAGGTGTGTTCGCGTCTTAGTCTTGCCAGAAAGCGTTTAGTTGAGCTCCTCTGACTTGGTCTCAGAGGTTTCGAACTTTTTACCTGCATGAGAGACATCACTCTGAAGCTAAGGAAGAGGAGAAACGGCAATCGCCTATTGTGGAAGATACACTTCTGTATACTTGGATTTTTGCAAGGTAGTGTCTGCCTTTCCTGCCAAGATCACTGTCCGCAAGGGTCAATGCTTCCTTCGTTTGGTGCAATCCTGCATGCATTGCAGTTGGAGTCATCAGTTCTGGGCGTTACACAGATGTTAGGCGTTAGATCTCGCGTTACACAGATGTCAAATGCATAACAACTTATTATATTCGGCAGTACAAATCTCTTCATAGTGAGTGAGAAGTAGAAAGACGCTAAAATTCTTTCGCACTAACCACTGAAAAGGCTGCATCGTTGAGGCGCATTATGGGGATGTAAGTCACCGCTATGAAGATGCGTGTTTTTTTAAGGTACATTATCGCGACATCAAGTTGTTGATCTTTATTATAAAAAAACTACGAACGTCCTTATACGAGAAGACATGCACGAAATAGGCTTATTTAGAAAGGTCGATTCTTGAAACAGCGTCTCAATGTCGCATAACGTTTACAGTTTAAGGAGCCTTTTATTCTGTGTGGCTTTAAAGTTGTATCGCTCGAGCCACTGCTAACATATACAATATATTGAAGAATATATGTTAGAGTAAAGGAAATTACAAGGCACCGTTTCAATTTCGACGAATTTGTTTAATTAAAAAGAACAGGTCTTTTTCTCGAACTCCCGAGGCCATCTAAGATTTCTGTTCGCCGTTAAGTCAAAAATGTCTTATATTTGAGCTACGGACTGCATTGGAAACCAAACGATCAGTATGTAATTATTCCAACAAAACGAAGTTGTGGTCGATGTTGTTTCTTTAGAAGTAGTACTGATTTTCTGAAGGTATATAAATGCGGGAAGTGCGGTAGAATAGCGCTAAGTAACACGCATACCCGCTTATCCGGAATAAGTAAAATTGGCGCTTTCGTCCGTGGTGCCATCTGGCCTCCGCCCTTTTTTCATGCATAAACTTAAATGCATTGCAGCAATCACGCGGTCCCTGTAGTAGCCGAAAAAGCACAAGATCTGTTGTGGCACAATGTCGCGTCCGCTAGATCAGGGGCGTAGCTGACTCATATGCGACAAAAGTTATTGCGGAGCCCATATTGCATTGGACTAGTCACCAGAATGTGAAAGGGCAGGGGGATGGCGGGGGTGTTATTTGGTAGTGAACGAAAGCTCGATATTCTTAGATTATGACAGGGGACGCTCACGGTTGGAGCTGCTTAGAGTCACTGTATATGCTACCTTTAGGTAGCAGAGTTGCGCATAGGTCCGGCTAGCAACCACAGTTATGCGGTGAAGTCGCACTTCGTTTTTGCAGGCGACATGCCTACCGTGTCGCCGATTAACCTGTCCGGCGTGTCGAACAGCGACGATAAACATTGGCTGTCGATGGCTAGTGTTAATTCAGCGCGCTGCAGCGTCGTCGTCGAGAAATCAACAAATTGGCCCAAGGGGCAGCTTCTCCGCAATGCATGGTTGCTAGCGGCGTTGGAAGACAGATGCGCAACTGTGCTACCTAAAGGTAGCATATACAGTAACTCTGGAGGTGCTTGCATAGTTGGAGGCGCTTGTACGGGTAGGGCCGTATGATTGGTACTTTACGGTAGGTATGTATATCATGTATGTACAGCCCTCAGCACGCTTAACATGAACGCTCCACAGCGTGGCCTGAAACGCTTTGATTGAGGCCAGGACCGCGTAGCTTTGGGTTCTGTTGCCCACATGTTACCAATACAAGCCGGCATACTATCCAAGCATACGGAGTTATATCGGTAACACCGCCTGCATCAGGTTTGCTGATGTATGTATGTATGTATGTATGTATGTATGTATGTATGTATGTATGTATGTATGTGTATGTGTGTATGCATGCATGCATGCATGCATGTATGTATGTATGTATGTATGTATGTATGTATGTATGTATGTATGTATGTATGTATGTATGTATGTATGTATGTATGTATGCATGTATGTATGTATGTATGTATGTATGTATGTATGTATGTATGTATGTTCGCTTCTCCCCTTTACACTCTCTCAGCAATCACGGAACGTTAGGTCGACCCATGCGCTGCTTCGCATCCCCAAATGGTTCCCTTTATTGGGAGATGGTGTCATTTCTTTTCTTGCGTCTCTTGGACTCTGAACTTTTGACCCTGACTGTACATATTACGGCTCTATGTATGTATCGTAACGCATAAGCACATGTTCTCTCCGCAGCCGGCGTCGACTTCGACACTTATTGCAAACCCACCCACGACCGTGGTCCGTGCAAGGCTTACCTCCCGAGGTGGTGGTTCAACGTGAAGAGCGGTCAGTGCGAGAAGTTCATCTACGGCGGCTGCCAAGGAAACAGGAACAACTACGAGACTAGGAAACAATGCGAAGCAAGCTGCCTCAGGCGACTCAGTAAGTGGACGGTGTCAATCCACACTCTCAGGGGTTTACACGTGCAGCACACTCATAGACATTGCCACATTTACCTCTTGAGCACTAAAGCCCACCGAGGCGAAGCACTCTAATAACAAAGCTGTATACATGTACCCCGAAACGGTTTCGTCTCCGTGGTCTAAAAAGGAACCGCCAGGCCTCTAAACCATCAACAGACGCTCGCGCTCGCGTTCTCCTCTGCTAGCAGATGCTCGCGTTCCTTGAGGTTTCACCTCGGACGCTGAGGACGGTCATTCGAAGAGGGGGACCAACGACACCTAGGTGGGTGGACAGAGGAGCCGACGAACGCGTTCGCTGGAGACTCGTACACAACTGCAACGTCACAACTAAATTTTGACCTCTGCGTGGTTTAAGGGCCTTTTAACAATTGCAGGGCAAACGGCATATCTTTATTTGTAATCAAGCATACAGCATAGAGCTCCGTATTCGTTTCATTAAAGAATACCACAAAACATGCATCAAAACCCCACGATGGGTGATAAAGCGCCTGTGAACAATGGGAACACCTTTCCGCACGTTCCCGGTAATGACTAGGTTGCAGCTACATTGCACTTCAAACGAGAGCTTCGAATGGCGCCGAACGGCCCTTCCTTCTCCTCGCATGTGTTTGCCGCTTTCCATAATAAAGGGAGATTTGCTTTAAAATGCGCCGATGACGATTAACGCACATGCATGCGCGCGTATTCTCCACCGTGTGTGCCCACACAGCGCCTCCTGAAAGCCCACAAGTGATGCGGTAAAAGGCACCCAGCCCTTCTCTCTTCGAGCAAGGCAACAACTATTCAGATGCGCTTGGGAGCGACGCTAGCTCGTTAGAGACACCGCGCATGCGCAGAACCTGGCACTACTTCTTCACCAGCGCGCTCCGCCGAAGAGTGGCCACCGACCGGCGCTCCGAAAATGTTCTGTGGGAACCTGTACGTTAGGGCAACGCGCCCCGTCTGCGCGAAGTGCTTTTTACGACGTGCTAGTGGGATGACACATAGTAGTCCTATTGAGCATTACAAGAATTCCTTCTTGTGCTTGACAGCACGGGTGGCTTCGAACACCTCTTGCAGTCGATGGACGAGTTTGCACATCTTGCTGAGCAAGTTATTCGCGTGTATGACGATTCGCACGCCATTTATCTTATCTGTCTTTATTATTTCATGCCCACTTTAGTGCACAATATGCATCATTTCCAACTCGCCCACCTCTCTACCTTACTCTAATTTTGTGAATGCAAACTTTTCACAGCGGAGGTGTTTCAGCGAAACCGATTGTCCGTGTACAGCTAAAACTATCATCATCAGGAAACGGCACGCCCTCTCTTCACTCCCGGAACACGTGCTTCGATTTGTGCTGCGTGGGATACAAAAACTGTGATGGGCGAGTGAACGTGTCCAGAGAAAGTGAGAAAAAGATCGAAACAGATCGACAGAGGCAAATGAAAAGGTGGAAAGAAGCAGAAAGACAGCAATTCTTGCTCTCTTCGAACCGGTGTACCCACTATCCGATGGCAAGCGTCGTAAGCGCTCGGCTATCCAGGCTCGCTAGTACAGCATAGCATGTAATGTTAGAGTATAACAAGGCGATGGGAAAGGGATGTAAGCTTGAGGAGGTGGAGGAGGGGAAATAAGAGGGACGAGAGTAAAGTATAGCATTGCAACAATGATAATGAGATAATTAGAGAGAACGAAAGGGAGGAAAGACAGACAATCATATAAAGATAGGGGAAAAATAAACGAGCGAGTTGCGAAGAGATAGAAAGAAAGAGCGAGGGATAAAGAGAGATAGCGACAGAGAGAAATGTAAGAAGGGAAAACAAAGATAGAAAGAGTGAGAAAGAGAACGGAATACATAGAGAGAGAAAGAAGGAAAGAACACGGCTTTTATGGGCTCGTTTTTTTATTTGTTAGACACAATATTAATGGGAACTAACAGACAATAATGCCAAAGAACGTATAGGTGATGTTGTTTGTAACAATTGGATATAAATGTGAAGAAACAAAAGTGGACGAAAAGATAACTTGCCGCCGGCAGGGACAGAACCTGCGACCTTCAAATAACGCGTCCGATGCTCTACCACTGAGCTACGGCGGCGGTCATCTCCCCGTCCGCATTATAGGGTATATACGTGCATTTAGACCTAGGAGTGTTAGTCAGCGCCAATCCCAGCCACGGCGGCGAGTGTGGAACACTCTTTTAAATGCGAATGCATTTCTTAGTCGGGCTATGTGACGCATCCGGCGTTGTCCGCGGCGCCCTCTCCCATAGCAACAGCTGCAGGCGCGCGCGCTTATCTTCGCCCCTAGCAACCGGAGCATGTGGTGCGAGAGAGTGTAGGAGAGGGTAGGTGCAGTGCTTCGCCACTCCTTCTCTCGTGGTTCGCTCTCTCTCTTCCCTGCGCCCCACTCTCCCGTCCGCTCGCGCCTCACTCTAGACCGTTCGCTGGCTGGGCGCCTCTCAAGAACATCCGGAAATGTGTGCTCGAGACGCCGCTGTGAAACGTCAACGCCGAGCCGAGAACGCTGGCGCCCCACTCTCCCGTCCTCTCGCGCCTCACCCTCGACCGTTCGCTGGCTGGGCACTTCTCAAGGCGATGGCAGAAGTCGCTGAAGGCGAATGTCTGATGGCAACGGTACCCTCTCTCGGCGCAAGAAATGCACTCGAATTTCCTCACGATTCCCTTCGTGGAGGTGGGGGCATTTTTTTTTCTGCCTTTTTAGCGTCAGGTTCGGTCCCTGCCGGCGCCAAGTTATCTTTCCGCCCACTTTTCTTTCTCCACATTTATATCCAATTATCACAAACAACATCCTGTATACTTTCCTTGCCATTATTGTCTGTTAGTTCTCAGTAACAGAGAGAGAAAGAAATGAACAGAAATAAACGCAGAAAAAATACATACAAAGAGCAGAGAGATGAGAGAACATGAAGGAAAGAGAGGAAGAAAGAAAGAGAGAAATAAAGAGTAACAACGAAGGCTACTCAGCTCCGCACTTCCTTCAGGATTGGCACCACGAGTGCGAAACTGACTTTTATTTTATTTATTTATTTTTGTTCCGTTTGATTCGTCCTTGGTGTAGATCCCCTTATAATATATGCCTTCTCTTCACAAGACTGAGGCAAGCGCAGATTTCGTAAAGCCGGCATTCTATTTTTCTGCCTCTTAATAAAGTTCTGGTTGGGTATGAGATTTGGTTATTATTAACGCGATATGATATAAAGCTCGTTTCGCAGAAATTCCGGTGTCGGCGTTGCTGTCGGCCTTGGTAGTGAGCGAAAAATCATGCTTGTTCGTGGCCGAAAAATCAAGAAAGATGCAAATCAAATAAATTTTAATCAACTTCGGTTCGAGTGAGAATCAATCTTAGGCCTTCTGCGTGGCAAGCAGGTGCCCTACCACAGAGCCACGCTATTGATCGAAACTGGCCGGGAAAAAAACACTGTATGGATGTCACGTAGTGCAAGGAATCTCCTTAAGGCATGTAATACTGCGTGGCAGTAGTGGAGAATCGCGCAATGCGTTAGAACATGTGAATTGCGGAACGAGTGGGTTTTGCAAAGGGCCACCCATTAGAAAGCTCTCAGACATAATCAATCATCATGAGCTGCAAAAACATCGAAAAGGTGAGCAGCTACGTAGGTTCTCGTGCTGCATTACGGACGTGTAGTGGGCCCTTCGCTGATTCGCAAAAGGAAGAATTATGGCGCAGTGGGCGCCAGAGGCGTAGCCAGGGGGGGGCTTATGGGGCTTCAGACGCCCCCCCCCCCCCCCCGAAATTTTCGTGCTCTCATACGCCACCGACTAGGGGCGTCACCCGGGGGTGGGTTCATTGGGCTTCAGCCTTATTATTATTTATTTAATTATTTATCTTTTTCAGACCCTCAAAATGTTAGCAAAGGCAAGTTTGATATCGGGCTCTGCACAGATGACTCAAAAGTGGATGATCAGAGAAAACATCAACTGCTAACTTCTCCTTGATTCCTCCGCCAGGCTACATGTTTATGTCTATGAACGATTTGAAGCAGAGAAACGAAGCTTTCAGGTGGCTTGGCTGGACAGGTACCGATGGCTTAGCTACTCAGCGCTTCAATAGGGTGCGTTTTGCCGAGTGTGTGTCCTTTTTAGCAGAATGGAGGTCCAACACGCGCGCACTGGGGCCCTCGTATCCAAGCCATTTCAAAAGTGGAAGCACGCCCTCGAGTCTTCGGTTGCACATGAAGCCACTAAATATCACACTGACGCTCAGCTGGTAGCCGATAATTTTCTTCAAACCTTCTCAGGATGTGTGCCCAGTGTTGTTGATCAACTGGAACATGGCAGGCAAATTCCAAATAAGAGCGAACTGAAAGAAGGCGTTGCCGCCATTTGTTGAGGCAAATCTCTCTTTGCGGCGGCCATGGGGCTCTTCCCCCGTCCATGGAGGTGTTCTCTCAAAATGCAGGCACCCT
>NC_051186.1:87371714-87417915 GCF_013339695.2 Rhipicephalus sanguineus
GGGAATGTATGAATCTGCAAGCGAAAGTAAGACAACATTTGTCTGGTTTCCTGTGTGTCTCCATTTGTTTTTATCGGATCCTTAGCCAAGTCGGGTTAATTAACTAACATGCATGCAAATGTAAGTAACCGAGAGCAAACTAGACTGCCAATCCACGAAATGCAGAGTGTGCGGTTCGGTTCAGTCTATTTGAGCACCCGGTGTGTTCGCGTCTTATGTTGCCAGAAAGAATAGGGTGGCCGCTTTTAAGACTTGGTCTGGGAAGTTTCTGGCTTTTACCTGCAAAAGAGACACCTCTCTGAAGCTGAGGGAGAGGAGAAATGGCAATCGCCTATTTGAGAGATACACTTCTGTCTACATGCATTTTTGCAAGGTATTCGTCTGCCTTTCGTGCCAAGATCACTGTCCGCAAGGGTCAATGCTTCTTTCGCTTGGTGCAATCCTGCATGCATTGCAGCTCGTGTCACCAGTTGTGGGCGTTACACAGGTTTTAAGCGTTAGATCTCGCCTTACACAGCTGTCAAATGCATAATAACTTATTGCAATCGGCAGTGCAAGTGTACTCTTTAGTGAGTGAGAAGTAGAAAGACATTAATTTTCTTTCGCAGTAACCACTAAAAAGGCTGCGTCGTTGAGGCACATTATGAGGATGTAAGTCATCGCTATGAAGCTGCATGTTTTTATTAAAGTACATTACAGCGACATCATGTTCTTGGTCTTTATTATAAAAAAAACTACGAACGTACTTATACGAGAAGACATGCACGAAATAGGCTTATTAGAAAGGTCCATTCTCGAAGCAGCGTCTCAATGTCGCACGTTTACAGTTTAAGGAGCCTTTTATTCTGTGTGGCTTTAAAGTTGTATCGCTCGAGCCACTGCTAACATATACAATATATTGAAGAATATATGTTAGAGTAAAGGAAATTAAAAGGCACCGTTTCAATTTCGACGAATTTGTTTAATTAACAAGAACAGGTCTTTTTCTCAAACTCCCGAGGCCATCTAAGATTTCTGTTCGCCGTTAAGTCACAAATGTCTTATTTTTGAGCTACGGACTGCTTTGGAAACCAAACGATCAGTATGTAATTATTCGAACAAAACGAAGTTGTGGTCGATATTGTTTCTTTAGAAGTAGTACTGATTTTCTGAAGGTATATAAATGCGGGAAGTGCGGTAGAATAGCGCTAAGCCACACGCGTACCCGCTTGTCCGGAATAAGTCAAACTGGCGCTTTCGACCGTGGTGCCGTCTGGTCTTCGCCCTTTTTTCATGCATAAAGTTAAATGCATTGCAGCAATCAAGCGGTCCCTGTAGTAGCCGAAAAACAACTAGATCTGTTGTGGCACAATGTCGCGTCCGCTAGATCAGGGGCGTAGCTGACTCATATGCGACAAAAGTTATTGCGGAGCCCATATCGCATTGGACTAGCCACCAGAATGTGAAAGGGTAGGGGGATGGGGGGGTGTTACTTGGTAGTGAACGAAAGCTGGATATTCTTAGATTATGACAGGGGACGCTCACGGTTGGAGGTGCTTGCATAGTTGGGGGTGCTTGCACGGGTAGGGCCGTAGGATTGGTACTTTACGGTAGGTATGTATATCATGTATGTACAGCCCTCAGCACGCTTAACATGAAAGCTCTACAGCGTGGCCTGAAACGCTTTGATTGAGGCCAGGACCGCGTAGCTTTGGGTTCTGTTGCCCAAATGTTACCAATACAAGCCGGCATACCGAGCATCCAAGCATACCGAGTTATATCGGTAACAGCGCCTAGCAGTACGCGGCTGGCGTCAGTCAAATGGTTTCAGGCCGCGCTGCGGAGTGTTCGTGTTAGGTTTGCTGATGTATGTATGTATGTATGTATTATGTATGTATGTATGTATGTATGTATGTATGTATGTATGTATGTATGTATGTATGTATGTATGTATGTATGTATGTATGTATGTATGTATGTATGTTCGCTTCTCCCCTTTACACTCTCTCAGCAATCACGGAACTTTAGGTCGACCCATGCGCTGCTTCGCATCCCCAAATGGTTCCCTTTATTGGGAGATGGTGTCATTTCTTTTCTTGCGTCTCTTGGACCCTGAACTTTTGACCCTGACTGTACATATTACGGCTCTATGTATGTATCGTAACGCATAAGCACATGTTCTCTCCGCAGCCGGCGTCGACTTCGACACTTATTGCAAACCCACCCACGACCGTGGTCCGTGCAAGGCTTACCTCCCGAGGTGGTGGTTCAACGTGAAGAGCGGTCAGTGCGAGAAGTTCATCTACGGCGGCTGCCAAGGAAACAGGAACAACTACGAGACTAGGAAACAATGCGAAACAAGCTGCCTCAGGCGACTCAGTAAGTGAACGGTGCCAATCCACACTCTCAGGGGTTTACACGTGCAGCACACTCATAGACATTGCCACATTTACCTCTTAAGCACTAAAGCCCACCGAGGCGAAGCACTCTAACAACAAAGCTGTATACATGTACCCCGAAACGGTTTCGTCTCCGTGGTCTAAAAAGGAACCGCCAGGCCTCTAAACCATCAACAGACGCTCGCGCTCCCGTTCTCCTCTGCTAGCAGATGCTCGCGTTCCTTGAGGTTTCACCTCGGACGCTGAGGACGGTCATTCGAAGAGGGGGACCAACGACACCTAGGTGGGTGGACAGAGGAGCCGACGAACGCGTTCGCTGGAGACTCGTACACAACTGCAACGTCACAACTAAATTTTGACCTCTGCGTGGTTTAGGGGCCTTTTAACAATTGCAGGGCAAACGGCATATCTTTATTTGTAATGAAGCATACAGCATAGAGCTCCGTATTCGTTTCATTAAAGAATACCACAAAACATGCATAAAAACCCCACGATGGGTGATAAAGCGCCTGTGAACAATGGGAACACCTTTCCGCACGTTCCCGGTAATGACTAGGTTGCAGCTACATTGCACTTCAAACGAGAGCTTCGAATGGCGCCGAACGGCCCTTCCTTCTCCTCGCATGTGTTTGCCGCTTTCATAAATAAAAGGGAGATTTGCTTTAAAATGCGCCGATGACGATTAACGCACATGCATGCGCGCGTATTCTCCACCGTGTGTGCCCACACAGCGCCTCCTGAAAGCCCACAAGTGATGCGGTAAAAGGCACCCAAGCCTTCTCTCTTCGAGCAAGGCAACAACTATTCAGATGCGCTTGGGAGCGACGCTAGCTCGTTAGAGACACCGCGCATGCGCAGAACCTGGCACTACTTCTTCACCAGCGCGCTCCGCCGAAGAGTGGCCACCGACCGGCGCTCCGAAAATGTTCTGTGGGAACCTGTACGTTAGGGCAACGCGCCCCGTCTGCGCGAAGTGCTTTTTACGACGTGCTAGTGGGATGACATATAGTAGTCCTATTGAGCATTACAAGAATTCCTTCTTGTGCTTGACAGCACGGGTGGCTTCGAACACCTCTTGCAGTCGATGGACGAGTTTGCACATCTTGCTGAGCAAGTTATTCGCGTGTATGACGATTCGCACGCCATTTATCTTATCTGTCTTTATTATTTCATGCCCACTTTAGTGCACAATATGCATCATTTCCAACTCGCCCACCTCTCTACCTTACTCTAATTTTGTGAATGCAAACTTTTCACAGCGGAGGTGTTTCAGCGAAACCGATTGTCCGTGTAGAGCTAAAACTATCATCATCAGGAAACGGCACGCCCTCTCTTCACTCCCGGAACACGTGCTTCGATTTGTGCTGCGTGGGATACAAAAACTCTGATGGGCGAGTGAACGTGTACAGAGAAAGTGAGAAAAAGATCGAAACAGATCGACAGAGGCAAATGAAAAGGTGGAAAGAAGCAGAAAGACAGCAATTCTTGCTCTCTTCGAACCGGTGTACCCACTATCCGATGGCAAGCGTCGTAAGCGCTCGGCTATCCAGGCTCGCTAGTACAGCATAGCATGTAATGTTAGAGTATAACAAGGCGATGGGAAAGGGATGTAAGCTTGAGGAGGTGGAGGAGGGGAAATAAGAGGGACGAGAGTAAAGTATAGCATTGCAACAATGATAATGAGATAATTAGAGAGAACGAAAGGGAGGAAAGACAGACAATCATATAAAGATAGGGGAAAAATAAACGAGCGAGTTGCGAAGAGATAGAAAGAAAGAGCGAGGGATAAAGAGAGATAGCGACAGAGAGAAATGTAAGAAGGGAAGACAAAGATAGAAAGAGTGAGAAAGAGAACGGAATACATAGAGAGAGAAAGAAGGAAAGAACATGGCTTTTATGGGCTCGTTTTTTTATTTGTTAGACACAATATTAATGGGAACTAACAGACAATAATGCCAAAGAACGTATAGGTGATGTTGTTTGTAACAATTGGATATAAATGTGAACAAAGAAAAGTGGACGAAAAGATAACTTGCCGCCGACAGGGACAGAACCTGCGACCTTCAAATAACGCGTCCGATGCTCTACCACTGAGCTACGGCGGCGGTCATCTCCCCGTCCGCATTATAGGGTATATACGTGCATTTAGACCTAGGAGTGTTAGTCAGCGCCAATCCCAGCCACGGCGGCGAGTGTGGAACACTCTTTTAAATGCGAATGCATTTCTTAGTCGGGCTATGTGACGCATCCGGCGTTGTCCGCGGCGCCCTCTCCCATAGCAACAGCTGCAGGCGCGCGCGCTTATCTTCGCCCCTAGCAACCGGAGCATGTGGTGCGAGAGAGTGTAGGAGAGGGTAGGTGCAGTGCTTCGCCACTCCTTCTCTCGCGGTTCGCTCTCTCTCTTCCCTGCGCCCCACTCTCCCGTCCGCTCGCGCCTCACTCTAGACCGTTCGCTGGCTGGGCTGCCTCTCAAGAACATCCGGAAATGTGTGCTCGAGACGCCGCTGTGAAACGCAACGCCGAGCCGAGAACGCTGGCGCCCCACTCTCCCGTCCTCTCGCGCCTCACCCTCGACCGTTCGCTGGCTGGGCACCTCTCAAGGCGATGGCAGAAGTCGCTGAAGGCGAATGTCTGATGGCAACGGTACCCTCTCTCGGCGCAAGAAATGCACTCGCATTTCCTCACGATTCCCTTCGTGGAGGTGGGGGCATTTTTTTTTCTGCCTTTTTAGCGTCAGGTTCGGTCCCTGCCGGCGCCAAGTTATCTTTCCGCCCACTTTTCTTTCTCCACATTTATATCCAATTATCACAAATAACATCCTGTATACTTTCCTTGCCATTATTGTCTGTTAGTTCTCAGTAATAGAGAGAGAAAGAAATGAACAGAAATAAACGCAGAAAAAATACATACAAAGAGCAGAGAGATGAGAGAACATGAAGGAAAGAGAGGAAGAAAGAAAGAGAGAAATAAAGAGTAACAACGAAGGCTACTCAGCTCCGCACTTCCTTCAGGATTGGCACCACGAGTGCGAAACTGACTTTTATTTTATTTATTTATTTTTGTTCCGTTTGATTCGTCCTTGGTGTAGATCCCCTTATAATATATGCCTTCTCTTCACAGACTGAGGCAAGCGCAGATTTCGTAAAGCCGGCCTTCTATTTTTCTGCCTCTTAATAGAGTTTCTGGTTGGGTATGAGATTTGGTTATTATTAACGCGATATGATTATAAAGCTCGTTTCGCAGAAATTCCGGTGTCGGCGTTGCTGTCGGCCTTGGTAGTGAGCGAAAAATCATGCTTGTTTGTGGCCGAAAAATCAAGAAAGATGCAAATCAAATAAATTTTAATCAAGTTCGGTTCGAGTGAGAATCAATCTTAGGCCTTCTGCCTGGCAAGCAGGTGCCCTACCACAGAGCCACGCTATTGATCGAAACTGGCCGGGAAAAAAAGACTGTATGGATGTCACGTAGCGGAAGGAATCTCCTTAAGGCATGTAATACTGCGTGGCAGTAGTGGAGAATCGCGCAATGCGTTAGAACATGTGAATTGCGGAACGAGTGGGTTTTGCAAAGGGCCACCCATTAGAAAGCTCTCAGACATAATCAATCATCATGAGCTGCAAAAACATCGAAAAGGTGAGCAGCTACGTAGGTTCTCGTGCTGCATTACGGACGTGTAGTGGGCCCTTCGCTGATTCGCAAAAGGAAGAATTATGGCGCAGTGGGCGCCAGAGGCGTAGCCAGGGGGGGGCTTATGGGGCTTCAGACGCCCCCCCCCCTCCCCGAAATTTTTCGTGCTCTCATACGCCACCGACTAGGGGCGTCACCCGGGGGGTGGGTTTCATTGGGCTTCAGCCTTATTATTATTTATTTAATTATTTATCTTTTTCAGACCCTCAAAATGTTAGCAAAGGCAAGTTTGATATCGGGCTCTGCACAGATGACTCAAAAGTGGATGATCAGACAAAACATCAACTGCTAACTTCTCCTTGAATTCCTCCGCCAGGCTACATGTTTATGTCTATGAACGATTTGAAGCAGAAACGAAGCTTTCAGGTGGCTTGGCTGGACAGGTACCGATGGCTTAGCTACTCAGCGCTTCAATAGGGTGCGTTTTGCCGAGTGTGTGTCCTTTTTAGCAGAAGTGAGGTCCAACACGCGCGCACTGGGGCCCTCGTATCCAAGCCATTTCAAAAGTGGAAGCACGCCCTCGAAGTCTTCGGTGCACATGAAGCCACTAAATATCACACTGACGCTCAGCTGGTAGCCGATAATTTTCTTCAAACCTTCTCAGGATGTGTGCCCAGTGTTGTTGATCAACTGGAACATGGCAGGCAAATTCAAATAAGAGCGAACTGAAAGAAGTTGCAGCCTATTGTTGAGACAAATCTCTTTTGCGGGCGGCAACATCTGGCTCTCCGTGGCCATGGAGACAGTGGTCCCATGGATTCAAGCACAGCCTCCTCTACAAATGCAGGCAACTTCAGAGCGCTGCTTCGCATGCGAGCGGATTGTGGCGACACAGATGTAAAAAAAAGCGTTTGGAAAGTTGCGCAAATAATGCCTTGTAGTTAAGCCCAAATGAAAAAACCAGATTATAGAAATCTGCTGCAATCATCAAGGAAAGCCTAGTCGCAAAAGTAAACGCTGCAGGCTGCTTCTCCGTACTTGCTGATGAAACGACGAATATTGCTGGTATCGAGCAGCTTACTGTTTGTACAAGGTATCTTAATAAGGATGCGAACGAAATCGAAGAAGTGTTCTTAGGCTTTGTGCAATTCACGACCAAAGTGACCGCAGGCCCTCACCGACACCATCATAAGGTTCCTTACAGACATTAGAATTAACATGCAGCATCTCCGTGGTCAAGGCTACGATGGTGCAAGCTCGATGGTCTGCAAAACGAATGGTGTTCAAGCAGCTGTTCGGGAGAAATATCCAGCCGCACTCTACACTCACTGCGCCAGTCACGCCCTTAATCTAGTTCTGTGTGCGGCATGCTCCATCACAGACATCCGAAACTGTTTTGGGACTCTAAAGGCGACGTCAGTCTTTTTCCGTAAATCTTCTAGCCGCTCACACGTTTTGCTAAAATTGATAAGTTTGAGCTGTCCTGAGTCTACAAGGCAGCGCCTTTCGGGACTATGCGAAACGCGCTGGGTCGAGAAGCACGATGCAGTGCTTTCATTTGTGAGCATCTTTGAGCCATTGATCGCAGCACTAGAGGAGATGAAGTTTAACGGAAATGGCGAAAGTCCAGTGCAGGCAAACAGTCAAATGTTGGCACTCTTGTCACTAACGTTCCTTGTAAGCCTGCATGTGGCGGAGCACGTGTTAGCACTGACTTTGCCACTGTCAAATAAGCTGCATACGAGGAGTATCGACATGAGCGCTGCCACTGACGACATAGAAGCGGTACAGCAGAGAATTGAAAATGACCGCGAGAACGCGAATGCTTCTTTCTCAAAAATATTTGCACAAGTGCGGGTATTGGCAGAGAAACTGAATATGGAGATCACCAGCCGTAGAGCCGGTGTCCGGAAGCAAAACCTTGGGAACATTGCATTCGAAAGCGCGGAAGAATATTTTCGCAGAACCCTGTTAATTCCGTTCATGGACCCCGTACTAGCCCAGTTAAACCAACGGTTCGAGAAGCACAGGGCCCTTCTAAAGGACTTTTCAGTAATTGTACCATCCGCAGTACCACCAATGCAGGATGATCGGGAGAACGGAGCAGAATATCTCCTGGCCGTTTTTGCGCATGACGTCGAAACGAAGGCTGCTTTGGAAGAACTGCAACTATGGTGGACAATGTGGGCGAACAAAGCAGCAAACCAGCGCCCCAATACAGGAACCGATGCCCTCTCTCACTGCGACAGCAGGTCCTATCCGAAAGCGTACAAGCTACTCCAGATTCTAGTCACCATTCCAGTGACCACTGCCAGCACAGAGAGAACGTTTTCAAGCATGAGGTTACTTAAGATCTTCTTACGCTCCGAGATGTCTGAGAAACGCATGGTTGGCCTGGCACTTCTGTACGCCCAGAGAAACGTCGACACTGCGTGTCGGAAGTCATTGACCGCTTCGCTAAGCTTCCTCGCCGGGTCAATTTTGTCCTTTGATAACGAGCAGGACAAAAATCAGCGCAAACAAAAGGAAAAGACACTGCTGTTCCAGAGTTCGGGTCAATGTCACTGTGATGTTTTGTTTGGGTTCAGGATTCGCTCCAGAAAGAATGACGCAGCACGCAGGTGGACGAGCACACGTAAGACACCTTTACACACACGAAAGGACTCAACGAATATAGAAAACAGTTACATATGCGTCGTGATGGCTGCTACGCGAAATAGTCAAGCAGTGGCGTACAGTTTGCCGTCGAAGCCGATGAGGTTGCCGAGTTGACGGCGTCGTGCGTAGACCGTGTCGATGCCGTAGCTCGGTGCTGGTCTGGCCGCGTGAAGTCACGGGGTCTACTCCGCGGCCGTTGATGCCGGAACTCTGCGCCCGAGGGACCCGCTCCACGGTTGACGGCCTCGGCTCGTGGGCCGAACCCTGAGTGTGCCCGTCTGCACACGGAGTCGAGGCTTGGCCCGGCCTCGTACACGGTCCCTGGCTCGATCTTCCCGTAGCGGAACAGGCGGGAGCGCTCTGGTAAGTCGAGGCAGCAGGAGGTAGGGCTGCGGGTTCTCCCATGGACCGGACGCCCAGCGAAGGAGATCTCAGCCCTGGAATTCGACTCTCGCGCACGGCCCACGCACTGGTCACGCTGTCTCGAGGCACGCCGCGCACACCATCGGCATCCTCTTCGACACCGCACGGCACATACGCAATTCGCCCCCGCACGGCGCACACATTATAAAGTCCACACAAGTCGCCACACAAGTCGCCACCGCACGGCGCACTGGTTTGGTTTTGCCCATCTTAAACCCACGCTCACCATATATTATAACAGTCACCACCTTTTAAAGCAGTGAAGATTTTGTACCTTTTAGCAGTTAACACCGTGCACCTAATATAAGCATACGAATACGGGCATCAGGTGGACAATAACAGCCAATCGACAGCTTCACCTTGTTCACTGAGAGGTCGGCATACGCGGCGTTACCAAACAAATTCAGCTATTGGGAAGCCGTAACAGCGGTATTGTTTGTTACTTTCATTTGTCGTTTTTGTTCTTCATTGTTTTTTGAACTAGAAGCGACAACTCTCCTTTTATATTGAGTGCACAATAGTGGTTCGCACTTTTAAAAGAGTTTTGGAATAGTTTGTCAAGATGTACTTTTGGGCTAGTTGGTTCATAATCGCAGTAGAACAGCGCCGGCGAAAACAACAGACCAGACGATGAGAAGGATACGTAACACAAGGCGCTTGTGTTACGTGTCCTTCTCCTCGTCTGGTCCGTTGTTTTCGCCGGTGCTGTTCTACTGCGATTGGAATAGATTCTTTCTTTATTTCTGCGTTCTTTCTTTATAGTTCTGTGCACATGGGGCGTCCGAGACAAAAGCTTGGCCCGAGGACATGTCAGTCTCTGTGATTGTGCAGCATGTTCTTTTGCCTTATTTTGGGCATTATGTATAGTGACCATTGCTTAGTTCCGTATATTGATTGCATATTTAAATGTACATTTGTGATGTTTTGTGTAAGCATACTGAGCACTGTTTCCGGTGGCATGTGTAGCCCGTATTCGAGGTGTACTTTCCCATTCTTGTTTTTCCCTGGCCGCACCATTCGTGCAAATAGATGAGCATTTTGCGTAAACAATCTGCATTAAATTATTTGACCTCGTCATGGCGATTTTGTGGACTTCACTTTTCTTGTTATCAGGTGCTTCTTCGGTTGAAAACTGGTGCAGTTCCAAAGTTTACGTGATATTTGCCGTACCTCTTACACAAAAAAAAATTGAAAAAATTGAAGACAATTCCTGAAAGATTCTGAGGGCATGCCAACATAATAATTTGATCAAAAAACTCATTTCTTACTCGTTCCTGACAGTGCACAGCATTGAAAAAGTGATTTGCAGCATCTAATACAAATTGTCGCTGGTAATACATGTTATTCATACAGGGTGTTTCAGCTAACTTGCGCCAAGTAGACTTTATAATTTTGCGCACTCTAGCACAAAGCTAGAAAAAAACTTAACAGGGCAGTTATCTTAGCATAGATGAAGCAATTCGAAGTTGCCTAACAAACGTTACAACTTTCCTAGTTAATATTTTTCGTTATAGTTACTATTTTAAAGGTTAGTTAAGCAGTCTTGGTTAATTACCCAGCTTATCGGATTGGCAGTTATACTAGCATGGATAAAATATTCTGACGTTTCAGAACAAGTGCTACAACTTTTGCCTTGAACATTTTTCTATAGAGTCAATATTTCAAAAGTTCATTAAGCAATCTTTCTTAATTGCTGAACTTAGTGGATTGGAAAAAATAATCTGACGTGCTCTATATGGCTCAGAACAATACTCCGATTATTGGAGACGCGTAGCGCCCATGCTTAATTTTTTAATACTTGGTGCTTTTTAGCTGAAACACCCTGTATACTTAGTCATTCAAAACATTCAAGGAGGAGGGCGCACTGCAACGTCACCCCCCCCCCCCCCCGAACAAAATTCCTGGCTGCGCCACTGGTGGGCGCTTAACTACTCTACGTGCAGTAGTCATTCTCCGATAGTTTCAAAATGCCAATGTTACGAGCAGAGTTATTCGTTTGCTTACGGCATGGTTAAGACACGTACCGAGAACCGAAGCGAGGCTATTAATTGAGAAGGCGATGCACACGGCGCCCGATAACGCTATGGCGTTCTACTCTTCAAGGCGAAGCTCAAGAGTATTCCATGTTTTTTGTTTACGCTTAGCAGCGCGTTTGAAAATTTGGCAGTGAGAATGGGTGTTGTTAATATTGTGTGAAGTTTGACCGTGTGTAAGATGAAACATTTGACGGTTGCCATGCCCTATCCGCACTTTCCCATTTGGCCTTAGGAAATGTTCGCTCTGTCTTGCAGGTGTACTGGATGTCTCGGCGGAGGTTCACTACCCCGAGCACTGGAACGAAACCAAGTACAGCCACAATGTGACGTCAGAATATTCCGCCGGTAAGTTGATGCTACTCTTCTATATTAGGGCATATTGTGCGGGAAGCTCCTACTCGTAGAAGCATTGAGTGGTGGCCGGGAAATAGACCCTCAGTGTTTGTGCTCTGCACCGATTATTCTGCATGCAGTAAACGTCCTAGACCTAGGCAGATTTCACTTCAATGCTTGCAGTTACATTTAAAAGTACCTCGCCTAAATGACTACAAAAAGACGAAGGAATGGGGCCCCTGCCGGTCTTCTTACAAATTGGAAATTCTCGCCGTCACTGTAATAACTTGCCTACTTGCCCAATAGGCGTAATACTGCATGAGATAGTCTAACGTCAAAAGAGCAACGACTTTATTATCATGCACGCTGTTGTGGGACGCTTAGGAATGTATGAATCTGCAAGCGAAAGTAAGACAACATTTGTCTGGTTTCCTGTGTGTCTCCATTTGTTTTTATCGGATCCTTAGCCAAGTCGGGTTAATTAACTAACATGCATGCAAATGTAAGTAACCGAGAGCAAACTAGACTGCCAATCCACGAAATGCAGAGTGTGCGGTTCGGTTCAGTCTATTTGAGCACCCGGTGTGTTCGCGTCTTATTGTTGCCAGAAAGAATAGGGTGCAGCTTTTAAGACTTGGTCTCGGAAGTTTCTGGCTTTTTACCTGCAAAAGAGACACCTCTCTGAAGCTGAGGGAGAGGAGAAATGGCAATCGCCTATTTTGAGAGATACACTTCTGTCTACATGCATTTTTGCAAGGTATCGTCTGCCTTTCGTGCCAAGATCACTGTCCGCAAGGGTCAATGCTTCTTTCGCTTGGTGCAATCCTGCATGCATTGCAGCTCGTGTCACCAGTTGTGGGCGTTACACAGGTTTTAAGCGTTAGATCTCGCCTTACACAGCTGTCAAATGCATAATAACGTATTACAATCGGCAGTGCAAGTGTCTCCATTAGTGAGTGAGAAGTAGAAAGACATTAATTTTCTTTCGCAGTAACCACTAAAAAGGCTGCGTCGTTGAGGCACATTATGAGGATGTAAGTCATCGCTATGAAGCTGCATGTTTTTATTAAAGTACATTACAGCGACATCATGTTCTTGGTCTTTATTATAAAAAACTACGAACGTACTTATACGAGAAGACATGCACGAAATAGGCTTATTTAGAAAGGTCCATTCTCGAAACAGCGTCTCAATGTCGCACGTTTACAGTTTAAGGAGCCTTTTATTCTGTGTGGCTTTAAAGTTGTATCGCTCGAGCCACTGCTAACATATACAATATATTGAAGAATATATGTTAGAGTAAAGGAAATTAAAAGGCACCGTTTCAATTTCGACGAATTTGTTTAATTAACAAGAACAGGTCTTTTTCTCAAACTCCCGAGGCCATCTAAGATTTCTGTTCGCCGTTAAGTCACAAATGTCTTATTTTTGAGCTACGGACTGCTTTGGAAACCAAACGATCAGTATGTAATTATTCGAACAAAACGAAGTTGTGGTCGATATTGTTTCTTTAGAAGTAGTACTGATTTTCTGAAGGTATATAAATGCGGGAAGTGCGGTAGAATAGCGCTAAGCCACACGCGTACCCGCTTGTCCGGAATAAGTCAAACTGGCGCTTTCGACCGTGGTGCCGTCTGGCCTTCGCCCTTTTTTCATGCATAAACTTAAATGCATTGCAGCAGTCAAGCGGTCCCTGTAGTAGCCGAAAAAGCACAAGATCTGTTGTGGCACAATGTCGCGTCCGCTAGATCAGGGGCGTAGCTGACTCATATGCGACAGAAGTTATTGTGGAGCCCATATTGCATTGGACTAGTCACCAGAATGTGAAAGGGTAGGGGGATGGGGGGGGGGGGTGTTACTTGGTAGTGAACGAAAGCTGGATATTCTTAGATTATGACAGGGGACGCTCACGGTTGGAGGTGCTTGCATAGTTGGGGGTGCTTGCACGGGTAGGGCCGTATGATTGGTACTTTACGGTAGGTATGTATATCATGTATGTACAGCCCTCAGCACGCTTAACATGAAAGCTCTACAGCGTGGCCTGAAACGCTTTGATTGAGGCCAGGACCGCGTAGCTTTGGGTTCTGTTGCCCACATGTTACCAATACAAGCCGGCATACCGAGCATCCAAGCATACCGAGTTATATCGGTAACAGCGCCTAGCAGTACGCGGCTGGCGTCAGTCAAATGGTTTCAGGCCGCGCTGCGGAGTGTTCGTGTTAGGTTTGCTGATGTATGTATGTATGTATGTATGTATGTATGTATGTATGTATGTATGTATGTATGTATGTATGTATGTATGTATGTATGTATGTATGTATGTATGTATGTATGTTCGCTTCTCCCCTTTACACTCTCTCAGCAATCACTGGAACTTTAGGTCGACCCATGCGCTGCTTCGCATCCCCAAATGGTTCCCTTTATTGGGAGATGGTGTCATTTTTTTTCTTGCGTCTCTTGGACCCTGAACTTTTGACCCTGACTGTACATATTACGGCTCTATGTATGTATCGTAACGCATAAGCACATGTTCTTTCCGCAGCCGGCGTCGACTTCGACACTTATTGCAAACCCACCCCCGACCGTGGTCCGTGCAAGGCTTACCTCCCGAGGTGGTGGTTCAACGTGAAGAGCGGTCAGTGCGAGAAGTTCATCTACGGCGGCTGCCATGGAAACAGGAACAACTACGAGACTAGGAAACAATGCGAAACAAGCTGCCTCAGGCGACTCAGTAAGTGAACGGTGTCAATCCACGCTCTCAAGGGTTTACACGTGCAGCACACTCATAGACATTGCCACATTTACCTCTTAAGCACTAAAGCCCACCGAGGCGAAGCACTCTAACAACAAAGCTGTATACATGTACCCCGAAACGGTTTCGTCTCCGTGGTCTAAAAAGGAACCGCCAGGCCTCTAAACCATCAACAGACGCTCGCGCTCGCGTTCTCCTCTGCTAGCAGATGCTCGCGTTCCTTGAGGTTTCACCTCGGACGCTGAGGACGGTCATTCGAAGAGGGGGACCAACGACACCTAGGTGGGTGGACAGAGGAGCCGACGAACGCGTTCGCTGGAGACTCGTACACAACTGCAACGTCACAACTAAATTTTGACCTCTGCGTGGTTTAGGGGCCTTTTAACAATTGCAGGGCAAACGGCATATCTTTATTTGTAATCAAGCATACAGCATAGAGCTCCGTATTCGTTTCATTAAAGAATACCACAAAACATGCATCAAAACCCCACGATGGGTGATAAAGCGCCTGTGAACAATGGGAACACCTTTCCGCACGTTCCCGGTAATGACTAGGTTGCAGCTACATTGCACTTCAAACGAGAGCTTCGAATGGCGCCGAACGGCCCTTCCCTCTCCTCGCATGTGTTTGCCGCTTTCATAAATAAAAGGGAGATTTGCTTTAAAATGCGCCGATGACGATTAACGCACATGCATGCGCGCGTATTCTCCACCGTGTGTGCCCACACAGCGCCTCCTGAAAGCCCACAAGTGATGCGGTAAAAGGCACCCAAGCCTTCTCTCTTCGAGCAAGGCAACAACTATTCAGATGCGCTTGGGAGCGACGCTAGCTCGTTAGAGACACCGCGCATACGCAGAACCTGGTCTACTTCTTCACCAGCGCGCTCCGCCGAAGAGTGGCCACCTACCGGCGCTCCGAAAATGTTCTGTGGGAACCTGTACGTTAGGGCAACGCGCCTCGTCTGCGCGAAGTGCTTTTTACGACGTGCTAGTGGGATGACATTTAGTAGTCCTATTGAGCATTACAAGAATTCCTTCTTGTGCTTGACAGCACGGGTGGCTTCGAGCACCTCTTGCTGTCGATGGACGAGTTTGCACATCTTGCTTAGCAAGTTATTCGCGTGTATGACGATTCGCACGCCATTTATCTTATCTGTCTTTATTATTTCATGCCCACTTTAGTGCACAATATGCATCATTTCCAACTCGCCCACCTCTCTACCTTACTCTAATTTTGTGAATGCAAACTTTTGACAGCGGAGGTGTTTCAGCCGACCGATTGTCCGTGTAGAGCTAAAACTATCATCATCAGGATCCGGCACGCGCTCTCTTCACTCCCGGAACACGTGCTTCGATTTGTGCTGCGTGGGATACAAAACTTCTGATGGGCGAGTGAACGTGTACAGCGAAAATGATAAAAAGATCGAAACGGATGGACAGAGGGAAATGAAAAGGTGGAAAGAAGCAGAAAGAGATCAATTCTTGCTCTCTTCGAGCCGGTGCACCCACTATCCGATGGCAAGCGTCGTAAGCGCTCGGCTATCCAGGCTCGCTAGTACAGCATAGCCTCTAATGTTAGAGTATAACAAGGCGATGGGAAAGGGATGTTAGCTTGAGGAGGAGGAGGGGAAATAAGAGGGACGAGAGTAAAGTATAGCGTTGCAACAATGATAATGAGATAATTAGAGAGAACGAAAGGGAGGAAAGACAGACAATCATATAAAGATAGAGGAAAAATAAACGAGCGAGTTACGAAGAGATAGAAAGAAAGAGCGAGGGATAAAGAGAGATAGCGACAGAGAGAAATGTAAGAAGGAAAAACAGAGATAGAAAGAGTGAGAAAGAGAACGGAATACATAGAGAGAGAAAGAAGGAAAGAACATGGCTTTTATGGGCTCGTTTTTTTTTTGTTAGACACAATATTAATGGGAACTAACAGACAATAATGCCAAAGAACGTATAGATGATGTTGTTTGTAACAATTGGATATAAATGTGAAGAAAGGAAAGTGGATGAAAAGATAACTTGCTGCCGGCAGGGACCGAACCTGCGACCTTCGAATAACGCGTCCGATGCTCTACCACTGAGCTACGGCGGCGGTCATCTCCCCGTCCGCATTATAGGGTATATACGTGCATTTAGACCTAGGAGTGTTAGTCAGCGCCAATCCCAGTCACGGCGGCGAGTGTGGAACACTCTTTTAAATGCGAATGCATTTCTTAGTCGGGCTATGTGACGCATCCGGCGTTGTCCGCGGCGCCCTCTCCCATAGCAACAGCTGCAGGCGCGCGCGCTTATCTTCGCCCCTAGCAACCGGAGCATGTGGTGCGAGAGAGTGTAGGAGAGGGTAGGTGCAGTGCTTCGCCACTCCTTCTCTCGCCGTTCGCTCTCTCTCTTCCCTGCGCCCCACTCTCCCGTCCGCTCGCGCCTCACTCTAGACCGTTCGCTGGCTGGGCGCCTCTCATGAACATCCGGAAATGTGTGCTCGAGACGCCGCTGTGAAACGCCAACGCCGAGCCGAGAACGCTGGCGCCCCACTCTCCCGTCCTCTCGTGCCTCACTCTCGACCGTTCGCTGGCTGGGCACCTCTCAAGGCGATGGCAGAAGTCGCTGAAGGCGAATGTCTGATGGCAACGGTACCCTCTCTCGGCGCAAGAAACGCACTCGCATTTCCTCACGATTCCCTTCGGGGAGGTGGGGGCATTTTTTTTCTGCCTTTTTGGCGTCAGGTTCGGTCCCTGCCGGCGCCAAGTTATCTTTCCGCCCACTTTCCTTTCTCCACATTTATATCCAATTATCGCAAATAACATCCCGTATACTTTCTTTGCCATTATTGTCTGTTAGTTCTCAGTAATAGAGAGAGAAAGAAATGAACAGAAATAAACGCAGAAAAAATACATAGAAAGAGCAGAGAGATGAGAGAAAATGAAGGAAAGAGAGGAAGAAAGAAAGAGAGAAATAAAGAGTAACAACGAAGGCTACTCAGCTCCGCACTTCCTTCAGGATTGGCACCACGAGTGCGAAACTGACTTTTATTTTATTTATTTATTTTTGTTCCGTTTGATTCGTCCTTGGTGTAGATCCCCTTATAATATATGCCTTCTCTTCACAGACTGAGGCAAGCGCACATTTCGTAAAGCCGGCCTTCTATTTTTCTGCCTTAAGATATTGCAGCTGCTTTAAGATATTGCAGCAGAGTTAAGATATTGCAGCAGCTTTTAGAGACTCCAAATGGCCACGTGCCCAATTCATTCTTTATAGGTGTAGGGATTAATCCTCGCGTATGGTGTACGACTTCACGTAGTTCCTCTCACGCAAGGAACGGAAATTTCTTTGTGGTGCACAATGTTTCGCGAGTTCGAAGTTAGTGCCTTGTTGACTAAAGTGTCTTGCTACTAGTTTTAGTATATTGTGCTTTCTATCACGGGGGGCCGTTGAGTCTTATACGAATCGTTCGTCCAGTCTCGCCCACGTAATGTTGGCTACAGGTGGTGCACTCGAAACAATGGACTAGGTTGCTTGAGGCGCAGGTAATGTTCTATATTACCTAGTGAATGCAATCTGAAGCCGCGCTTGTTAAGTTAGTAGCCGGCTGTTTATCCTTACACGTATAGCCTCTCGAGCGGCCACGGGGATCAGATGTTGGATTAGTCGTTGTCTTGGGTATTGCATGGACGTGCCAGTTATTGAGTGCTGCGTCTGCAGGAGACTTTAGGGGGTTGAGGGAAGATTTGTTGAAGTTTCTGGTTGGGTATGAGATTTGGATATTATTACCGCGATCTGATTATAAAGCTCGTTTCGCAGAAATTCCGGTGTCGTCGTTGCTGTCGGCCTTGGTAGTGAGCGAAATATCATGCTTGTTTGTGGCCGAAAAATCGAGAAAGATGGAAATCAAATAAATTTTAATCAACTTTGGTTCGATTGAGAATCAATCTTAGGCCTTCTGCGTGGCAAGCAGGTGCTCTACCACAGAGCCACGCTATTGCTCGAAACTGGCCGGGAAAAAAAAAACACTGTATGGATGTCAGGTAGTGGAAGGAATCTCCTTAAGGCATGTAATACTGCGTGGCAGAAGTGGAGAATCGCGGCAGGCGTTAGAACATGTGAATTGCGGAACGAGCGGGTGTTTCAAAGGCCCACCCATTGGAAAGCGCTCAGACATAATAAATCATCATGAGCTGCAAAAACATCGAAATGTGAGCAGCTACGTAGGTTCTCCTGCTGCCTTACGGACGCGTAGTGGGCCCTTCGCTGGTTCGCAAAAGGAAGAATTAGGGCGCAGTGGGCGCTTAACAACTCTACTTGCAGTAGTCATTCTACGACAGTTTCAATATGTCAATGTTATGAGCAGGATCATTCGTTTGCTTACGGCATGGTTGAGACAGGTACCCAGAACCGAAGCGAGGCTATTAATTGAGAAGGCGATGCACACGGGGCCCGATAACGCTATTGCGTTCTACCCTTGAAGGCAAAGCTCAAGACTCTTCCAAGTTTTTTGTTTACGCTTAGCAGCGTGATTGAAAATTTGGCAGTGAGAATGGGTGTTGTTAATATTGTGTAAAGTTTGACCGTGTGCAAGATAAAACTTTTGATGATTGTTATGCCCTATCCACACTTTCACATTTGGCCTTAGATGTTTGATGTGTCTTGCAGGTGCCCTCGATGTCTCTGCGGAGGTTCACTACCCCGAGCACTGGAACGAAACCAAGTACAGCCACAACGTGACGTCAGCATATTCCGCCGGTAAGTTGATGCTAGTCTTCTACATTAGGACACATTGTGCGGAAAGCTCCTACTCCTAGAAGCATTGAGTGGTGGCCGGAAAATAGACCCCAGAATCTGTGCTCTGCACCGATGATGCTGCATGCAGTAAACGTCCTAGCCCTAGGCAGATTTCTAGTGAATGCTTTCAGTTGCATAGAAAAGTACCTCGCCTAAGTGACTACAAAATCACGAAGGACTTGGCCCCTACCAGCCTTATTTCAAATGAGGAATTCTTGTCATCAATGTAATAACTGGCCTTGTTGGCCAAAAGGCATAAGGCTGCATGAGATAGTCTTACGTCACAGAAGCACCGGCGTGATTATCAGGCCGCTGTTGTGGGAAACTTCGGGATGTGTAAAAGTCAAGCGAAAACCCGACAACACTAGTGTCTACGTGTCTTCATTGGTGCTTTATGGGAACCTTAAACTCGCCGGGTTAGTTAACTAAAATGCATGTAAGTGCTCGATTGTGAACTGGACTACTCATCCCCGAGATGCAGAGCTTACAATTGGGTTCAGTCTGTACTCACATCGATTACAGGACATGTATCTGTGCAGCAAGAAGCGTTGAGTTCAGCTTCTTAGTTTTGGTCTCGGAGGCTGCGGATTTTTCACTTGCATGACAGACGCCTCTCTGAAGCCATGTAACGGGAAAATTAGCAATTGTATGTTTTTGGAGATAGACCTCTGTCTATTTGCATTTTTGCGAAGTAGCGTCTGCCTTTCAATTCAACATCAGTGTCTTCAAGGCTCAATGCTTCTTCCTTAAGGTGTAATCCTGCAAGCATCTCTGCAGGATTACAGCTTAATTTACATACACAAATTTACATTACATATAAAAATTTCAAGTGCATAAGAAATTATAATCGGCAGTGGAAGTATCTCCAATTATAATTGTGAAGAGGCAGAGACACGCTTATTTTCTTTCGCACTAACCATTGAAAAGGCTGCATCGTTGAGGGACATTATGGGGATGTAAGTAACCGCTATTAAGGTGCGTGCTTGTATTAAGGTACATTATCGCGACATCGCGTTTTTTATCTTAAATAATTAAAAAAAACTGCGAAGGTAGTTATACGAGAAGACATGCACGAAATAACCTTATTTAGGAAGGTCCATTCTCGAAACTGCGTCTGAATGTCGCACAACGTTTCCAATGTAACAAGCCTTTTAAACCAAAAGGCTTTGAAGTTCTCTCACTCGCGCTTCTGGTAATATGAACAATATATTGGAGAATATATGTTAGAGAAATGGAGGTTACAAGGCGTCATTTTAATTTGGTTGAACTTGTTTGTTACGAAGCGCAGGTCTTTCTGTGAAGGTTTACAAGGCCATCTAGGATTTTTGTTCGCCGTTAAGTTAAAATGTCTTATTTTTCTTATTTTTTGAGCTACTAACTGTTTTGGACACTAAACGATGAATATGTAATTATCCCAACGAAACGAAGGTGTGGTTGATATGGTTTCTTTAGAAGTAGTACTGATTTTCTGAAATCATCTAAATGCAGGCAGTGCGCTGGAATAGCGCTTCGACACACGCACACCCGCTTGTCCGGGACAAGTCATTCTGGCACGTGCGTCTGTGGTAGCCCTCTGGCCTTCGTTCTCTTTTCAGGTTTATGCTTAAAGGCATCACCGCAATGACGCGCAAGTTCGATTAATTAATCAAGTGGTTCCTGTAGTAGCCGATAAAGTCGAAGACCTGTTGTGGCACACTGTAACGTTGACTAGATGAGGGGCGTAACTAACTTTTGTGCGACAAATGTTACGCGGAACGGAAACGGAAAGCCATAGGATGAGTAGGCTGAATGTGAAAGGGCGGGGGATAAGGGGGGGAGGAGGGGGGTCCTGTTGCCCTGATGTTACCAATACATCCGGCATACTATCCAAGTACACTGAGGTATTACCTCGTTAACAGCGCCTAGCACTACGCGGCTGGCGTCAGTCAAACCGTTTCAGGCCGCGCTGCAAAGAAGCACCAAAATCGGTGCCTGGCACCGGTGTTGCATGTGGTAAACGCACCAGCCCCAAGCTGAGTTCCACAAAACTCTGAGATGGGTGCAAGAAGCACCTCACGTATGTGACTACTGAAACATGAAGGACAGGTACACCAACCAGTCCCATCTGGAATTATGAATCCTCGTATCACTGTAATAACTTTCGTACCTGCCTGATAGACATAACGCTATATGCGAGTGCTCTACGAGACAAAAGCACACTCTGGGTGATTCCACGAGAGATCGAACATGCCTGTCCGGTCGCAATTTTTGTTTTGCCTGGATTTTTTATATATTATGTGGGCACATTTAAAGTGCACGAAACTGAAAATTTTATTTCCAAGAAACGCTCCCAACGCGCCAAAAAAATAATTGAAGGTGGCGGCGCGGGCCTCCTGTTTTTGCTCGCTGCGATGTTTTCGGATTTCACGGCCGAATTTAGCGCGAACTATAAATGATGTGTCGAAAATTTCGTTTGCTGGTTTTAATACGCATTACTGTGAATTACATCCATGCTTTTTTTATGTCGTCCCCAAAAAGAAGAAAATGTGAAAAAATAGCAAACACGGCCGAAATCAAAAAAAGGTGCTAAGTTTGAGGCACCTTGGTGCCTTCGCTATTACAAACAGAAACTTGAAAACGATGCCAAATATAGAAAACAGTTGTTGTAACATTTATGCGGAAGCTCATTTTCGTACGCACAGGGCAAAAAAAAGAAACAAATAGTTAAAGAAGCGAGTTTTTTCAAAAAAGTACATTTTCAAAAAAGAAAATAAAAAAACCCCGGTCTCAATTTTGACGACATTTTTTTATCGAAGAGCGCTTATGTCAGTGAACACACGGTTTTAATGTCATATGTCCTCATTTGCATTGTTTACGAGATATAACTGGCCAAAATGACCCTTGCTGTGTGTGCTCACTTCAGTGCGACTGATGGTTGTTGTCAGTTTGCATTGTGCGTAAATCTCAGTTTTAATTATGCTGCTGCACCAAAACCTCGCTCTGGTGGCTTTTCGTCAAGAAAATTGTGTTCTCAGATTTTATTTGGTTCTAGCGTGTGCGACAGTGGGCTGCTGTCGCCCTCTAAATGGTGATTCCACGAGAGATCGAACATGCCTGTCCGGTCGCAATTTTTGTTTCGCCTGGGTTTTTTGTGTGTTAAGTGGGCACATTCAAAGTGCACGGAACTGAAAATTTTGGTTCCAAGAAACGCTCCCAGCGCGCCAAAACATATTTGAAGGTGGCGGCGCGGACCTTCTGTTTTTGTTCACTGCAATGTTTTCGGATTTCACGGCCGAACTTAACGCGAACTATAAATGATGTGTCGAAACTTTTTCTGTTGGTTTCAATACGCATTACTGTGAATTACATCCATGCTTTTTTATGCCGTCCTCAAAAGGAAAAAAATGGTGAAAAAAAGGCAAACCCAGTCCTAATCAACAAAGTTTGCTAAGTTTGATGCGCCTTGGCGCCTTTCCTATTTCACACAGAAACTTCAAAACAGTGTCAAGTATTTCAAGGAGCCTTTGCAACATTTATGTGGAACATCGTTTTCCTACAGGCAGCGCAAAATAAGAAGAAAATAGTTAAAGAAGCGAGTCTTTTTTTTTCAAGAAAGTACATTTTCATAAAATAAAAAAAAACTCAGGCCTCAATTTTGACAACTTTTTTTTATTGATGAGCGCTTATGTCAGCGAAAACACCGTGTTAATACGTATGTCCTCACTTGCTTTGTTCACGAGATTTAACGGGCCAAATTACCCTTGCTGTGTGTGCTCACTTCAGTTCGATGATAGTTGTCATCTGCTTGCATTACACGTAAATCTAGTTTTAATTCTTTTCCTGCAGTAAAACTTTGCTCTGGTGTCTTGTCGTCAAGAAAAATGTATTCTCAAACTTTGTGTGTAGCGTGTGCGGGGGTGGGCTGGTGCCGCTCTCTAAAGGCCTAACGCGTACGCAGTTTGCAGCTTACAGCCTCAACTTACCCCGCCAGTATTCGCTAATCAGAAGCACGCGAGACACCGCGAACGCATGGTGTAGGTAACTTTGTTAAAACTCTCCTTGCACACAGAATAAAGCACCTGTATGCAGCGAAGGCCAACATAATCTGTAACTAAATGCCACAATCAGCAGGCGCGCTGTTATGCAGTTTTTTTTCTCACTGCCTGCTTACTTCCCTTCCATTACGTACATTGTACGCTCGAACCATCTTCCCCATTCGACGCACACTGTGCCTAAACAACATTTGTAAAAAGTTAGCTCAATCATTTCCGAGCCGTTTATTTCACTTCCCGCTATCACATGTTTTCGGCGTCGCAGATAACGTCTTCCTGTATCATCTCGACCTTTACCTCAGCGTTTCAACAGCCAGAAAACGTGCGGTGCGGCATGGTTAAGCCATGAGTGGCCGAAGCTGCCCAATTGATGATGTTTTGTTGCCACTTTACTAAAGTGCTTTCCCACGTCGAGGACAGCAGAGGTCATTGGTGGCGCCAGACGGACATTACCCTTAGTTTTGACAATGAGTGTGGCCTACAAATTAATTATTACAGCCCAAAGCGCTTAGACACCCTTAGTCATAAAATGTCAAACCATGAGCCAGTTCTGGAAACGCATTCATGACAGCTGCGCAGGTGTGAGATAATTTGTGCGGCGCCGTTCAGTATAAACGTTTCGACTTGCTCTAGGTCTAGCTGTTCACTACACGCGATGCGCGCGGCCCATGGCTACGTCCGATTATTCTGTGCCGATTATTTACGCGTTCACCAAAAGAATATTGCTGAGGAAAACATTTTCGTTGCGCAAATTTTTTTTTCTTTGCTCTTTTTTTTTTGTTGCCTACCTCCAGAAGCTACTGTCATAGGCTGAGGATCTTCGCGACACCTGCAGAGTCTGCTTGCATTGCTTTACGCTCCTCAAGGAAAACCTGTCTACATCTAACCGCGATGAGGTAGACCAGGCATTTCTTCAAGAAGAAGAAGTGATTGATATCTTGGACAGGCGCGCCCATCTTCACTCTGATGATTGTAGGCGAGGTTGTAGGCTGCAAACTGTTTACACGTTTGCCATTTAGAGGGGGGCAGCAGCCCACTTTTACACACGCTATACACAAATAAAATCTGAGAACACGTTTTTCTTGACGAAAGGCCACCAGAGAAAGGTTTTGCGGCAGCAGAATAATTAAAACAGATTTACGCACAATGCAAGCTGATAACAACCATCAGTCGCACTGAAGTGAGCACACACAGCAAGGGTCATTTTGGCCAGTTATATCTCGTAAATAAAGCAAATGAGGACATACGATATTAAAAGCGTGTGTTTACTGATATAAGCGCTCTTCGATAAAAAATCGTCGTCAAAATTGAGACCGGAGTTTTTTTTTATTTTATTTTTTGAAAATGTACTTTTTTGAAAAAACTCGCATCTTTAACTATTTGTTTCTTTTTTTGCCCTACTCGTACGAAAATGAGCTTCAGCATAAATGTTGCAACGGCTGTTTTCTATATTTGACATTGTTTTCAAGTTTCTGTGTTAATAGCGAAGGCACCAAGGCGCCTCAAACTTAGCACACTTTTTTTTATTTCGGCCGTGTTTGCCATTTTTTCACATTTTCTTATTTTTGAGGACGACATAAAAAGCATGAATGTAATTCACAGTAATGCGTATTAAAACCAGCAAAAGAAATTTTCGACACATCATTTATACTTCGCGCTAAATTCGGCCGCGAAATCCGAAAACATTGCAGCGAGCAAAAACAAGAGGCCCGCGCCGCCACCTTCAAATATTTTTTTGGCGCGCTGGGAGCGTTTCTTGGAAATAAAATTTCCTCTGCCGTGCACTTTGAATGTGCCCCCATAACATATAAAAAACCCAGGCAAAACAAAAATATCGACCGGACTGCCATGTTCGATCTCTCGTGGAATCACCCACTCTTCATTATCAAGCATGATGTGGTTGGAGATCTGAGAATGTATAAAACTGCAAGGGGAAAACCAGACAATAGTACTCTGATGTTCCTCTCTCAGACTATAAATCTTAATTAGCGCTTTAGGGGATCTTTAGCCAAAGTCTGACTAATTATTCAGTATTATTCGACAATAAATTAGCTCGATTGTAAGCTAGGGTACCCATCGAGAAGCTGAATGTACGGTTGGGCTCCAGCTATACCCATATGGAGTTCAGCACCAGGGGTGTTCACGCAAGAGTGTTTCATGAAAGCCTACAGCTTAGTATCTGAAGCTATCTCTCCAATGCTGCGGGTTTTTCACCTGCACGTAGGACACGTTTTTGAAGCAAATTAAGAGAATAATTCTACGTTGTGTGTGTGTGTGTGTTTGTTTTAGCTATACTTCCGCACGTTTGCATTTTTATGAGGTAGTATATGCCTCTTGTGCCATGATCAGTGTTATCAAGGTTCTAGGTTCTGAAGAATATTTCTTTCTTTAGGCGTAATCCCGCAAAGGTTGTCAGTGGCCTTATTCTCTGTGGGCATTACATAAATGCAAAATGCACTCACAACCTATCCTGTTCTGGATGGGTTCTTCCGTTGTAATTGTGAAGACGTAGAAAGACGGTAATTTCCTTTCGGGATAAGCATCGTAAACACTACATCGTTCAGTGGCATTATGGGGAGGTAAGTAACCGTTAGGAAGCCGCGTGTTTCCATTATATAAACGACTGCGATAACGCGTTCTTTGTTGTAATTCTTAAAAAAAAAACAAAGTACGAAGGTATTTATATAACAAGGCATGAATGAAATTGCCTTATTTGTAAAGGCTGATTCTCGAAGGACCGTCTGATTGTCCCTTCTCACTGCAGTTACAACGCGCAAGCGGGCATGTCACATGGTATTTTTTTTTATTTCGCGGAACCCAGAAAGAAGAAAAACACTAATACCTCATAGACAGAAAGCAAGAAACGGTCTAACTGCACCTTTTGCAAACCGATCGACAACTTTCTAACTGGAATTCTTTTGCCCGGCTTTTTTGCTTCTGAAGTTGGTTAGATGTAATTAATATTGTCAAATAAACAATAAAGCAGAACACAAAAATAGTGTGACTTACATGCAGCAACGTTCATTTGGTCGCGAAGTCATGAAGCCCGTCAGCATCTTTCAAACTCTGACTAGAGTTAGCTGTAGAAACCCTATAGAAACAGTGAGCCTCGTTCTTGCTACTGTGAAACGGTTTTACTGATGACATAGCAATGTCAATATTCCGTACATACATCAGGTATTGTGTAGCAGTGCTGACAATCTATGTATGCATGCATGCATGTATGTATGTATGTATGTATGTATGTATGTATGTATGTATGTATGTATGTATGTATGTATGTATGTATGTATGTATGTATGTATGTATGTATGTATGTATGTATGTATGTATGTATGTATGTATGTATGTATCTATGTATGTATGTATGTATGCATTATTATGTATGTGTACTGTCGGCATAAAATATTTATGGATGACTAGATGCTACAAAACTAAGTTTCCCAGCAATTTGTGACTCTATTCGGTCGAAATGCATAGTACATGTTTTTAGTGCGTTGTAGAAGAGGCCACCACTGTGCGGGGAGGATGAAATCCATGACTTAGAAGAAAAAGAAGGTCGCTTTCCCCTTCGAGTCGTGTTAGGCCAATGTGTAAGAGACCCTGCGAGTTTCTTTCTTTCTCTCCCAGTCTTTCCTCTAGCTTCCTCTCTCTCTCTTAGCTGAGCGCCTGTGTCACACAACCGCACATTAAAGGTGATTCCACGGTGTGAAAAGAAGCAAGCTTGAAGTAAGGACGCAATAGCGCGAACAAAAACGGCAGGTTACTTGCCTCTGCGTACCTCTTGCGTCACCCACTAGGGAAACACCAGTGTTTCGATTCCAACCGGCATCCACCAGACATGTTTAGCCGATTCGAAATGACAATGCCCGCGAAGACTGCTAGACGCGCACTTATTGAAGTACGAGTGTATAGAATGCACAGTATGAGGATTACGTACACTACTATGCAGTGTCTGATGTTGGGGGATGCGCTCGCTTTTTGCAGCTGAGAGAGAGTACGAAGCCACGTGCATCAGCGGACCATGTGCGGCGCCCGCCTCGACGAACGACTATACCACTTGGGATGACTGTGTCTTTGGAGATTATTCATAAGCAATATATTTTACTAGCCTGCCAATGTACTCACGTGGCTTTGCACTGTAGCAGCTATGTGGGTCTCTGATTATTTTTATAGCGTGATGGTCAGCACGATTGCTGAAAAGGCTTTGCTGGAGAAGCATGATTATGCTATTCTGTTATGAAAAAGAAAGATATCCTCTAACCTGTCATGCGCGAGAGTGTGGCAGTAGCCAAATCTGTTTGATAGTGGAACGTAAAGTAAAATCAAATTGAGCCCGGTGATATTTTGCCTGGTGAAGCCGATTCAGTCTGAGTGTGCTCGATATGCCAGCTTTAAATTCGTAAATATACCGGTGTAAAGCCCAGGGATTCTAAGTTGCTTTGCCTTTGTCACGCCCTTGTGCTGCCCTGGGCAACACCGAAACTGTTTTGGTAGCTGTGCGCGCAAACACTTAAAAGGCTCATATAAAGATTTCCATGCATTTTCACACGAATATTGGATCGCTACAGATATGTGTAAACCCTCATTCAATGCTATGAAGACCTAAGCACAAGGAAGCAATTATATATTGATAGCTATTGTATTGCTCGCACATAATGTTCAAATCGTGCCTGATAATGGTAACATGGCCGCTTTTCTACGATTTCAGATGATTTCTACAACGGTAAGCTCATCTCTAAACTGGGTAAGTGTAAATTGTTATGGCAATTTAAAACAGAGAAAAAGATATGATTTAAGAACAATTGCTGTTTGGCCCCGTCGAAATGGCGCTGCGCGAGATTACATTGAAAAGTTTTGTTCCAAAGCTCGTCTGGTTAAACTAACACTCTGATAGCATGAGGCAGTAATTTGCGAAGCAGCACTTGGCGTAGATTCGTCTAGTGTGGTGGCCCTCCAGGGCAAAACTGTCCCGGTTAATTGGTCGTTAGCATTGCAAAGTGACGCACATGTCACAATAAAAGAAAGTTTCATAAACTGCAAGACGAGGGGAGCCATCATGAAAAATGAAAATTTCCGTAATAACGGTGAAACTAGCTATGTTTTCTTGGTGACAATAATTTTTAAAGCTGAGACCACGGGCCTTTTTTTTTTCAGTTTTGCTTGCACATATATACACGCGCACATACAAACGCACGCACGAACATACATAAAGTATGGTTGAAACCCCCCCGAAAAAAATTTCTGGCTGCGCCCCTGGCTGAGACTCAAACCTCGTAATTCGCTCATTAGTAAAGAAGAAAAGAAAAAAAAGGATGGTTCGAATATATAATTCTTTAATTGCTTCGGGAATTTCGGCTGTTCCTCTATCACATCGCACTGCTGTATACATTTGCATCATGGTTATTTTGTCGCACTGGCACCATTTCTTTGGGTTGCCGCAGTGGGACTGAACCCGGTGTGCAACGAGACCAAGTACCCCGGTCCCTGTGCTGGCTATTTTCCTCGTTATTTTTACAACAACGTGACCAAGACCTGCGAGAAGTTCATCTACGGAGGATGCAAGGCCAACGGCAACAACTTCGTGACTCTCGAAGAGTGCCAGAACACCTGCTGGGGTAAGCTGTCAATGAACTCTTCTCAGTCCTATATTGACACACCTTCCGCTCTGTCCAATGTATGATTTTCCGCATGATAATGGGATTTGATAGACGATGGCTTCTTTGCATTCTGTGTACTGAAACAGAGCGGAAGGCGTGTCAATATCCGTCTTAGGGAGCATGAGCGTTCACTGTCAGACACGAAACCATTTTCACTCGCCGCCTATTGCAAACAATGCGGCTGCACACCATTCTTCGCCGACACTATGATTCTGTCACGTCATAGACAATAGACGGCAAGAGAAGTCATCGAAGCGTTCCACATTCAAAGGAAAGGGAAAAAATGTCTACCATCTAGCGCGCTAAGTGACGCGGAATTTCAATACCTAAGCGCAACCTGCAGATGATTACAAAGTTTATATGTGTTCTGTTCCTTTATTTGTGTTGTTCTTCACCTTTATATTAGCATGTTCTTCCGAATAAAAACCAGTTGCGAGTTAGCGCCCGTGTTGTGCACCTTCTTTTTCTCTGTCCTCGTCCGTCAGTGCGCTACTTAAATCATGATGTACTTGGTAACAGGCGCGCAAACATGCGAAAAATGTAGACACCTCAAAAGGCATCATAGTATCTTCTTTACAGTCGACAATAAAGATACATACCTCCACTTGGTGCTATGTTGGCAGGGTGTTTTTTTTTTGCTACTGGACAAAACTCATGTACACCTGATTCATGAGGTCTTCCCGAATATTTCAAAAACACTGTGTCATGTTTTGAACCTTGCCTTATATCGGCGTCGCATTTTCTTCACAAGCACGTTGCTAATGAATTATGGAAAAAGTGCGTACTCGCCAGTTACCAGTAAGGACATATTTAAGCACATCTTGCAAATTGAAAACTCCCAAGGGAAAAGAGCTGTTATGAACTGAAAGGTTCACGAACACAGCCCCACGAATCATTACTAATAGAAGCTCTGCCATTGCTTTGAGTGCGTTGCGCTGGCGCTTTCCAGCTTGCAAAAAAAATTCAGGAGCCCTTCCCCTATTGGGAAACTGAAGCAAGCGAGGCTAGGTGTGTGCAACCCTGAACTAAGAACTTAGTTTATTTCTTTCTCTCTTTCTTTCTTTCCTTCCTTCTTTCTTTTCTTTCTTTCCTTCTTTCTTTCTTTCTTTCTTTCTTTCTTTCTTTCTTTCTTTCTTTCTTTCTTTCTTTCATTCTCTCTTTCTGTCTCTCTTTCTTTCTTTCCTTCTTTCTTTCTTCCTTTCTTTCTTCTTTCTTTCTTTCTTTCTCTCTTTCTTCCTTCTTTCTTTCTTCCTTCTTTTTCTTTCTTCCTTTTTTTCTTCTTTCTTTCTCTATTTCTTCTCTCTTTCTTCTTCTTCCTTCTTCCTTTCCTTCTCTCTTTCTTCCTTTCTTTCTTTTTTCTTTCTTCCTTTCTTTCTTTCTTTCTTTCTTTCTGTCTTTCTTTGTCTATTTCTTTCTTTCTCTCTTTCTCTCTTTTTTATCTCTTTCTTTCTTTCTCTCTATCTTTCTTTCTCTATTTCTTTCTTTTTTCTCTCTTTCTTTGTTTCTCTCTTTCTTACTTTCTATCTTTCTTTTTCTTTCTTTCTCTCTTTCTTTCTCTCTCTCTCTCTTTCTTTCTTCTCTCTCTTTCTTTCATTCTTTGTTTTCTTCTTCCTTCCTTTCTTTCTTTCTCACTTTGTTTCTTTCTTTCTTTCTCTCTCTCTTTCTTTCTTTCTCTCTTTCTTCCTTTCTTTCTTTGTTTTTTCCTTCTTTCTCTCTTTCTCTCTTTCTTTCTTTCTGTCTTTCTTTCTCTATTTCTCTCTTTCTCTCTTTCTTTCTTTCTCTCTTTCTTTCCTTCTTTCTTTCTTGCTTTCTTTCTTTCCTTCTTTCTTTCTTCTCTCTTTCTTTTTCTTTCTTTCTCTCTTTCTTTCTTTCTCTCTCTCTCTTTCTTTCTTCTCTCTCTTTCTTTCATTCTTTGTTTTCTTCTTCCTTCCTTTCTTTCTTTCTCACTTTGTTTCTTTCTTTCTTTCTTTCTCTCTTTCTTTCTTTCTCTCTTTCTTCCTTTCTTTCTTTGTTTTTTCCTTCTTTCTCTCTTTCTCTCTTTCTTTCTTTCTGTCTTTCTTTCTCTATTCTCTCTTTCTCTCTTTCTTTCTTTCTCTCTTTCTTTCCTTTCTTTCTTTCTTGCTTTCTTTCTTTCCTTCTTTCTTTCTTTCTCTCTTTCTTTTTCTTTCTTTCTTTCTTTCTTTCTCTCTTTCTTTCTCTCTTTCTTTTTCTTTCTGTCTTTCTTTCTTTCTTTCTCACTTTCCCTCTTTCTTTTTTCTTTCTTTCTCTCTTTCCTTCACACTGCGCAATGCTCCCTCCTAACTTGTTTCTTGGTCCTTCATCCACGCATTAGGCAGCGCCTCTTTCCTCTGTAAAATGAAGCCGATTGACGTCCAGTTGGGCGTAGCAATGGATAAAGTAAAGGATCTAGAAATAAGGGATGTAGTAGTGGATGTAGTAAAGGCATGCCAAGTGATTAAAAATGTAAATTATGCGATAACGCAAATCAAAGGTGAATTAAGGTGAAGTAATTGTGAACCATATCAATTCAGGTTAATTAAAGCATAAAGGCTATCCAAGTAAGTAAAATGCTAATTAACAGTCAATGAAATGTAGTAAGAGTATCTGAAGTGCACAACGGTAATGAAATGTATTACCAATGAATAAGGGGAATAAATGTAAATAAGGCGAAAAAAGATTAATGACATCTGATTTAATGCTAATTTATTGAGAATCCCTTGTGAATTAAAGTGAATATAGTACGAATGCTGTCCAAATATTCGAATCTGAAATAACAATGAATAGCACGTTAAATTGAGTTGAAAGTGACGCAAGTTTTATAGAGAATTAAAGGCGAATCAAAAGTTAATTAACTACTTGGCCACCAAGTCAGACCGTGAAGAAGCAGTGATGACCCTTAGGTGAGCCAAAGGCAACAAGCAATAGAAAGTAACAACGAAATCGACTGCGAAAGTTAAAATCATTTACTGAGTGTCTCGTAAGAGGAAATCCTTCCGCCTGTGCTCTCCTTCAACCCGCCGCTGTGCTCTAGTGGTTATGACACTCGACTGCTGACCCTAAGCTCGGGAGATGGAATCACGGCTGTGGCAGCCACATTTCGGTGGAGGCGTATTGCTGGAGGCCCATATACTTAAATTTAGGTGCACGGTAAAGAACCACAGATGGTCGAATTTTCCGGAACCCTCGACTACGGGCGTCACTCATAATAATATGGTGGTTTTGGGACCTAAAACCCCATTACCTATGTTATTGCGCTCTCATTAGGTGCTACATAATAGGATCGTATCTTTCTTTAATTACTATGTCAATGCAGCGTCCCTGGACCAGAATGCTGTGGAGGAGGTTGGTGCCTTCGAACTTCCGTATCATCCATGTAAGTAGCTGCTAAGGGCATCAGTGATAAGTATTAATGGGTTTATCCAGTCAATAAATAGGAGAATAAAGTACAGACTACGGGTGTTTATGCTTCTGCACGTGCGTACGTGCGTCCATGTGCGTATTTGTGGTTATACACGTATGAAGTTTGTGGTCATGTGATAAGGTATTGTGGCGTGCGTTTTGCTTTCAATTACTTAACTATACAATGCCTTCATGCTATATGTGTCTAGTGCAGACTCCTAGGGGTATGAAGGCATTGTATAGAGCATATGTAGCGGACGTTGATGTTCTGTTACACAGTGTCGATTCTGTGCCACATACCTTAGTTTTGTAGTTTCGTGTCAGCGATCCCTGACTGACCTTGTGTATGCTATTTCTTTCTTCATGACGTACTTTTATTCAATGAATGATTGCTCACGCACGTTTATTTCCACTCACGTTAACCGATCTTCGTGAATTCTGAATGTGTACCCCCCTCCCCTTTATGCAATATACCAAACATTCATTCATTTTATTCATTCAGACTTTATTCAAGACAATTTACAATTTTCTTAGGAGGCGCAGAAAAAGGCCCGAAAGATGCCTGACTAGGCTACGTCCCCGAGACAGCAGCTGCAGCAGTGCGATATCTGTCACTCACAATTTACATGAGTGCAAAAAGACATGTATGGCCCAATACAAGAACAGTAAAGAAATCTACTATTTTCGGTTTGAGAGGAAAAAAAGAACAGAAAAATGAAACGCACAAACAGATGTACACATGTGGCAGTGTCTGTTTAAAAGGATTGTACGATATACATTATAGAGTATTTAACAACACAGCAATGCATGGGTTAACTCAAGAAATATTATTTCTTTTACTTGCTTTTTAAATTGTTTTGGGCAGATTCTATTTTGAAGTAGGGTTATTATCCATGGGTATTCGTTCAAGGTGTCGGGTATTAATGTTGCGAATTTTTGTAAGCCGTAGTTCGTTCGTGGTCGGGATTTGACTATTTTTTCACGTAGTTCATAGGGGGTTTGCTTGGTGTGATATTTTTCAAAAGCGTTCTGTTACTTGAATATTGGCGCATTAACACCAGTGGCAATTTTAGTTTAGGTGCTTTATCGGCAATATAATATAGTAGCTGAATTAAGGAGTTGCACTCAAAGCGTATGGAATGTTCCCAACTACTCGTATTGCCCGCTTTTGCGACGTTAAATGTGAGCTTAAGTTGGTCTCGGTGGTTGTAGACCACACCAGAGAGGGGTATGTGAGACGTGACTATAGAAGCGCATAGTAAACCTGTCGCTTAGCGCCAGGTGGTAGAAAGTGCCTGAATTTATTTACTAACCCGATTGCATTAGAGACATTAGTCCTTAGTGAGTCCACATGCGGTGTCCACGAAAGGTTCTCGTGAAATATTACACTGGGAATCTGATGGTTGATATCTGTTGTAGTAGTGTTCCCTGAATGTCAACGGTGGGGTTTGTTGATATGACGTTCCCTTAGCTTTGAAGTAGACGTATTTTGTTTTCTTTGTGTTAAGTTGCAGTTTGTTAGCGTCCAACCAAAAGCTCTTTTTGTAACCATGTACTCGCATCCATAAAAATGTCATCCAAATTATTCCCGAAAACAAAAAAGAAGTTCGTGTCATCCGCATAAGTACTACACTTTACGCCTTCTATATTAAAGGGGACACTAAAGAGAAACAATGAATTGGTTTAGATTGATAAAGTGTGCTCGGAGAAAACTTTGTGTAGTTTCTTTCACCACATAGGTTTATTATTAGAGGGGGGAAACCAAGTTCAAAGTTTCCTTTTTAATATCGCGCCGAACTTTGTAATTCGTGACGTAAAAGACTTCAAGAGCATTTAACGTATTTTGGCGCCACTGGCTCGAAGAAATTTCCACAAACTCGTTATGTCAAGCCTCTGGCCCTCTCAGAGGACAACGTACTTCGATTTAACCGATTAGAAACTACGTAGGCCCAAGCAGGCGCCATCAAAGATATGTGACCTCACGGCAAATGGTGCGGGAATTCCAAGGTGGTGTCGCCACCTGTATTTCTTTTTGCGTGTTTTCTCGCTTAATAAGCGTCTTCGCGCAGAAAGCGTGGTGTTTTCGGTATCGTGGAAGACTGCTTTACTAATGCGAGAAAAATCATTTTGCTCTTTAGTGTCCCTTAAACAATATACATACATATCAGCAAAAACAGTACTCGTCCAAGAATGGACCCCTGAGGTACTCCATATTTTATAGGGTTAGTTTCAAATTCAAAGTTATTGATGATTGGGTACTGTGACCTGTCAGTTAAGTAGTTTATTAGAGACAGCACCGTGCGTATTTGTAGTTATACACGTATGAAGTATGAAGAACCGTAAAATGATAGTTTCCGAAAAAGAAGGTCGTGTTGTACACAGTCAAAGGCTTTCCAAAGTGTAAAAAATACCTAGTTGAGGATTCAATTTTATATTCTCAAGAATTGCTTCTTTAAACCCCAGGAAGGGCCTTTGAGGACTACAATAAATGATAATGATGATGATTAATTGCTTGAAGTGTGTTAGTTCATGCACTGTTAACAAAAGCGAAATAAAAAGTTTTCACTTTAATTTAATCAAATCTTGCGTTGTAAAACACTGCGGCATGTCTCGTTTGATTGAGACACGCCGAGGTGGGGACCTCCGCATTGATTTCACCGTCGGGGGTTCCTAGCGGCCAACAAACCTCAGTATATATACATGCGTTTCTGCATTTCTCCCGTATCAAAAGGTGGTCGCCGTGGTGGGAACTGAAACGGCCTCGTCTGGCTTAGCAGCGCAGCACCACAGTAATTAAGACACCATGGCAGTGGTTCTGCATTTATTATGATGAAATAATGTGATGATTTAACCGAAGTTTCGAAAATAATATTGACACAAGAACGTCTGTGAACAGCAATTGAACGATGGCAGCTAAGCTTCAATACTCTTGAATTAACTCTCAATATCGGTCTCGCTTGGAATATAGAATTGTTCGAAATTGCATCCCAAATCCACTGATCATCACATTAGCAAACATTTTAACGATGGAAGCGGCGAATCGAGCTTTAACCCCGGGTAATAGGACGGGAAAAAATTGGCGAACCTTAGCTTCGCCTTTAAGAGTTAAACGCAATAGCGATATCCGCGAGCGCGCGCGCACGCACCTACACGTTATCGCCTTCTCAATCGCTAGCCTGCCTTCGCCTTTCAGTGGAGACCTACGCTATGCAGCAAGGAAAGCCAAAGTGCAAACGCCCTCCGGCTCCTATGTTTCTTTGCATCGACCTCGAATATATAGATATATATATATATATATATATATATATATATATATATATATATAATATAATAAAATATATATAATATATATATAATATATATATATGTTGTGCGTGTGTGTGTCTGCATATACATACCTCGTAAGGAACAAACAGCGACGCTCGGATAGCGGGAACACAAATAAAGAAGAGGTAGAATAGAACATTCTACTTGTCTTAAGAGTGTAAGCGTCTACTGTCTTCACTCACCTCTCTCACTCTCTATTACTGTATATATATATATATATATATATATATAATATATATATATTATATATATATATATATTATATATATGATGTATGTATGTAGTGTATGTATGTATGTATATATAATATATATAATTATATAATATATATATATATATATATATATATATATATAAAGAGAGAGAGAGAGAGAAAGTATATGTATAGCGTCACAGTATATAGGGACCTTTTAGAGCATTTTTTTCTACATTTGCATGGTCCTTTTTTTACCTTAAAAGTGCAATATGTTACTAATGTATTACCATTCATCCGCAGTTGCGCCACCTGAAGTGTGTAGTACCCGGCCGACACGGGACCCTGCAAGGCGTACATGACTCGCTTCTTCTACAACACCGAGACGAGGCGTTGTGAGCAGTTCGTCTACGGAGGCTGCGGAGGCAACGGCAACAATTTCCTAACCTACGATGCGTGCCAGAAGAAATGCAAGACGGTCTTCGGCGTCGTTCCCCGCGCCTAAGGAAACATGACCGTGTTCAGAGGAAGAAGATGTCTTCGCGAGAAAGACGACTTCGAGGTCTTCACAGAATTACTACTAATAATAATAAAACCCTAAAGACTTGTTCTACTGTATCGCCATCAGTCATACGAACGTGAAATGAAAGTGCACCCGCAGTATGCTGCCTGCGTGTGTCCTTAACTAGCCGGCTTGCAAGGCATATTTCACTCGTGTAACACATGAAGGCGAAAAACCTGGCTGCACTCATGGAAGAGGAATGAGCGGCAGTGAGCTAGTGAAAATTTTTGCCCTAAATGAACCTTTTGTCCGACTCATGCGAGCGCTTTTGCTTTGTATGTCGTTTAAGTGCGACGCATTTCTTAGCCAACCAATAACAGCTTGACCGTTCTATATATCTATCTGGCCGCCTACGTCTGGCGCTCTTGTGGTCGACTCTTTAACTCGGTATGTACCAAAATTGGCATATAAGGACATGAGTGTATGACGGGCCAAGATCCACACGTCATGACATAAATAATGTGAACTGCCCGCCGCTTACGTTATGAAACCCTTTTCAATAGTCACGTGTAGAACATACCGCATAACGCGGCCAGTGGGAAAACGGGTATGAGCCACCGTGACAGCGACAAGAACTTTTACTGAAAATCCTGAGTAAAATGATTAAGGTGAGCCGGTGATCCACAGTACATTTGAACCCAGGAACAGCGAGAATCCACTTCGGAAATCTTAGCGCAAGAGCGTCAAAGACCTGAGGCCGTATAATGAACCGCTGTTCCGTGTTCCGTATTCCGTTTTGGCCGCCATTAGCGCCCCGTGATTGGTCGTTTCACCTGTCACTCAAGTGACGTGTCGGAAGCCCAAAGTTTGGTGACGTCAAAATGACGAGTACGCGCTCACTATGCTAAAATATACGGAATCGGTTCCGTCGAAGCGCGGAACAGCCAGCGAGTGGCCCCGTTTCGACGGAATAGCAAACATGGCGGTGCCGGCGAGCTTTTTCGTGTTGTTGGCGGCGATCGCTCGGCGGCTCGGCATCACCGTGGGTGCCCGACGACGCGCTCGACATGCCAGTCGATGAAAGAGTTCGCCGTCACTTTCGCCCGAAGAAAGCAAGGTGCGGCGGTTGTGCGACGAATTGCCCGATGAAGGCGCGCGATGGCGCGACCGACAGCGCTGTCGGTGCAGCCTGTGGTGTTGTGCGGCCTTCGGTTTTCGCGAGTGGCAGCTTTCAAGCCTCGTTTGGAAGCGAGGATACTAATGTCATCATGCAAGCTGCGGTGAGCAGACCGTGTGCGATGTTGTGGCGGAGGTAATCGTGCACGCCGGGATCCGTAAGAAGTGGGTTCACTTCCTGTGGACGCCGGTTGAAAGGGGGCCTTGAATGTTTCCTACGGCTGCCGGTGTCATCAGATGCGTGGACGGCAGCGTTGCCGTCATGATTACACCGAAGGGTGACCATCACAAGGCGGTATTTATCCCGCAAGGGACTATATGACACATCATCATGCTAGTAAATACGGTCTACCCATCCTTTCGAGCGCATGTCCGCGTGGCGAAATGTGGCTCATAGTTCACGCTTTCGTCAGATCTGCGCCGCAGACATCGGAATCCTGCCGTGAACAACTGCATCTGGGGTCAGACAACGACGCCCACGTCTGGCGGACAACGCGGCTGCGTGAGCGCTTCGAAGGGGCACGGATTGCCGCGGCCGCACCTTCTGGCCTCTAGGTGAGCAGAACAAAAAGTTGGGATATTCGCAGTTTGAGCTAACGGATAATTGTTAATGCCCTCTTTGATTAGCTACAGGCACTTGGTAACTGTGACAAGTGACAGGATGTCGCTCGCTGCATGTGTGTCATCTTCAGCTATCGGTTATCCGCTCCATAATATCGTCAAAGACTCACGTTGTCATGACAGCCTATTTGTAGAAGTCATGCTTCCCGTAGTACGGGTAAGTAATAGTGGTGAAGTGTAGCATTAGATCATGTAGATCATTCTATCATTGCTCGCTTTGTGGGCTCAGCCTTGTGGATCTCTTACATTGAAGTAGTATTTACAACACACCACTTGTATTTGTGCAGGTGACAGAGGCTACAAAACAAGGACCATGGCTCCTGACACCTCTCCAAGGCTGACCTCTCAGAAACAGTGCTAAAAAGGTAAGTGCTACACCGCACATGCTGCAGTGCTGTCTGTAATGAAGCTTTTATTGAGTTAATGAAAAGCTGCTTTCGCTGCGTTCAGCAGTGCTGTACCCTCCATTAAGAATGTGCATATCACATTGCTGCAGCATGTGCAGTGTTGCACTTGCCTTTGCATTGCAGAAGGTGACAGAAGTGTTCATGATTTCCGCGATGATTACATTAGTGAGCATGGCAGTGTTGTCAGTGATGACCCCCACCACTGCTTAGACAAGGAAGATCATCACGCTCCACATGTATTCTGGGCAAGCTGTCCGTAATGGTAATCCACTGTTTGGCTAAACTGCACCACTGAAAACAGCGCTAGGCAAGTGTCATTTCAGTGAGAAACATGTGCCTTAGAAGTAACAATAATATATGGGGTTTCCCGAACCAAAACCAAGATACAATAGTGAGCCACATTGCAGTGGAGGACTGAATTTATCTTGACCACTGTGGCTCTTTAACGTGAATCTCAATGTAAGTACAGCATTGATCCTACATGTTACATCATGGAGATGTGTTCACTGTCTACAGGAACTGACCCATGTGCTGAATGAAGTTCAGCAGCACGACTTCTTACCTGCTAAGATGTTACCTAACAAGCAGAAGAAGACGTTTCGGAGTGAAGTTTCCTGGTAATAATAAATAGCTGCTGGGTTTCATCATATGCTGTATGACCAGGTCTTTCGCAAAACTTGACTACACGTGACTGGGTGATTTTATATGGCGGTATAGATAGGAACTTTCATTTAGCAACTCTCAGTATAACGCACTGTACTCGGCAGCTGAGTGCTATAGACAATTCACTAGAAAGCAAGGGTTTGTTATGTTTTGTTACTGATGATCGTCTCTTATCACGAACACTCTGACCGTTATCTGCATTATGACGGGGAGAGCACACCAATTCTTTGTCTCCTCACTTCCTGTATAACAACACGCGGCTTGCCTTTGCTTACGCACAACTGTGGGCACTGTGCTCTTTGTTGCACATCCGCCACACTGTTCCTTTTGAAAGGGCCAACTGATGCTGAAAACAGAGTCTGGTATTTCAAGTACCTTTTTCTCATTCAGAAGTGCACTCCTTTGTGAATGCAGAAGTAATGCGAAACAATATGTAAGCACACTCTTCAAGATAGAACTTGTAAAAAAAGAATTATTCATGTTCACACCAATGCAAAGACGGCATATACTTTCTGTAATAAACGTACATTGTGAAACTGTAGTGTCATGTTTTTAAAGCATTACTGGCATTTTTTACATGCACAAGTTACAAGAAACATATGCTGAAGGAAGCATAGTGCGACATCGTACTGCATGGGTAATTAATGACTACTACAATGCAGATATAGATGACATCAGCATGCCCTTCTACTATGGACATGTTACGTTGCTAAAAGCGTTATATGCGTCTCAAGGAGCACCTTTGTGGTTGCGTGTGACAGGGACCAATACTGTAAGCAATGTCTGCGCACCTCAAATTTTAGTTTAAATTCGGCACATGTTGTCTGTTTATGGCTGCGTCCCATCCTACCGCATGACAAAAAAAGAGGGACACATGAAATGTGCACACTATACGAATCACAAGGTACATGGGCAATTGTGTGCACAGCTATGCATTTCTGATATCTTAGAGTAGTATAGTACCCAGAAAAAGATGGCGGTTCCTCAATGTATATAAAAAAGGACAGTTGCATAACAATGGTATTACATGAAGCAGCAAGACAAACCAATGTATACAGTGTGCAAAACACACCTGTGCAATTGACGGGATGCTTTCCTGAATTGCAATAGCAAAGTTTTTTCTTACAGATATAGCATCAACATTACATAAATGTAAAATGCATGTTGCAATGTAACTGGCCTAATGTTTCCAAAAAAAGTATATGTTTGGTTTTAGAGGACATAACTTTGCAAAAGGATTGATAGCTGGACCCACGCAAAAAAACTGGAGTTTCAAAAAGGACACAGATAGTAGACTGTGTAATTATTTTGCTCAGTGTAAACGCACCTTGTGAGTGGCAAACAGCATATCTCATCCTTTAGTGCAACTTGTAAAAACACTTGTGTCATATACATTCCTATACTTCAAGTGACAACTACAGTCTTTTGATGTGCAGTCAAGCATGGTCTGCATATCATTTCAGACAGCTGAATAGCACATGTCAAAAAACTTATGAAGAGTGAGCACTGCATCGAAATCTTGCAGTCTCAGTTTCACTGGAGAGAAAGGCTATGCTTAAGGCTTGCCGCATGAAATGACGCCACATGTGTTGTGTGCATCATTTGAGAAGGCTGACGATCACATGTCAAAGCAACTTGTGAAGATCTGCTCACACTACCACAAGAAAGTAGAGTATCGATTTAAAAACACTTATGCACTACACTTCTCACACCAAAAAGATGACACGCAGAAAAATGAAGACAAGTTAAAACGGAAATAAAGTCTTAATGTTCATGGCAGACGAGGTGGCTACAGCAGCAGTGAAGACTGGGCAACTCCAGGCCCAATGGCAGCCAGGAGATGTTAGAGGGGCGCCTGCGATGCATTAGGTAGCCGAACGCATGCCCCTCACTCCATCGACAAGCTCCGATGCTGCAGCTAGGGAAATTCACAATGTATTACACGCTTTAAAAGGACTGAGTGTGGGCGAGTTGGTGCGTGTGTCTCACTTCTCCTTGTTTATTTTGCGCAGTTTTTCGTAGTATTACACGCCACTTAATGCAAGAACACACAGGAAACCAAACTAATGCTCCATAGGTTTGATTCGGATGGGCAGCGATGACAAAAGATTTGTCATTGTGCTGGAGAGAAAATCCAACAGTTTTTGTTATTTATACGTTTATACCAGGGCCCAACCACAAGAAGTCAATAGATTTGAAGTGTTGGCTTCACTTATTTTTGTTCATGAAAATGTGACCCTGAATTGACTCCGCTTCTTCCTAACCTCGGTACAAGCACTTTAAAGTAGCCTCGTTAAGTCTTCACACTTGAGCCTCCTTTACGTGGCAAAAAAACCTCGGAACTTGGCGAAAAACTCGTAGCGTTCTAGCCACACACACCAAAAACAGGCCCGCCGCTGCTGGAACAGCCTGACAGGTGGCTCCGTAAATTTTCCCTTCTTTTTCCATTCAGAGTTCTCGCCGCAACGCGGGTAACCCAATGGAGTATATATCATACAGTTCTTTGCAGGCTACAACAACATACTTATCAAATCTATTCGTATATCATCACAATGAAACACCGTGGTGGCATGTTAACACAAATGTTTACGCAACAAGTTTCTTCTGTACAAGTTCGATTCATCAGAAATGTACGTAAAATGCTCAGGAGAAACAACTGAATGTGCACGTCCATGTACGCTGGAACTACGCTCTCGCTCACGCACTATCGTTCACGAAAATCAAAAGGTGGAGCTTACTAGTATCAGACGATAGAAGTACAGACTTCCCCAGTTCATAACGATTTCTTTTTCGCTACCTGTAAGAACCAAAGCAAAGTAAACATAACGCGGTAACGGCATGCCCGGCATTGTTACTCACTTGCGGCTAGAATTCCATGTTTTTCTTGCTCTTCGCAGCTTCCGATATCCTCTGCGACGAAAATACTCCCCGGTAGTCGCGATCACATCTTTCGCAGCATTATAGGTGACAGAACAGAAAAACACGGCTCGCAGAGACGATCAGCTGTTTTCTCGCAACGGCCGCCTTAAGCGACTTGATTGGATGCAAAAGCGACATCCTGTGGCTACGACTCTCAAAATACATTTGTTTGCGTTTACTTCGCAATACGCTTCATTAACCTTAGCATCAGAAGCTCATATAAACAAATTTATTTCATTTACGTACAATTGTTCTTTTGTCACACGCTCGCGGAAGAAATAAAAGAGTTATACGGCCCCTTTGGGGCCTCAGCCAAGAAGTCACTAAAGCCCCTAAATCCCCCCCCCGAAAATACCTAAAAAATACTAGAGATTTCCCCAGAATTCCTACGTAAAAAAACGGCAACTGCCGCACTTGTCTCGCTCAACGAGCTATGGGCGGCTACGAGCGCTTTTATTGGCCAAATTCGAAAACCGTCGCGGCTTCGGCGTGGGCGGCGCCTCAAGCATGACGTAACAGGGAAAACGGAATACGGAACACGGAATATAAAAGTACATTATACGGCCGCTGCTGTCACAGAAAATCTGTGCGGTGTTGACATGGTTGTCAATGAATGAAAAACCGGATGATAGGAAACAATAGAAATCACAGTTCAAGCAGCATTCGAACCCAGACATTCTGCATGGCAGTCGAGTATTCTACCACAAAGCCACGTCAGCTCTTCACGCTGACTTCTTAGGGAAGACGCTGCACAAGCGTCAAGTCGGGGCAACACCAGTTTAGTTGCAGTGTTGGCTATCCTCGCTTATAAGAAGTAATAAACATTGACTACGGCAATCTCCACCTATGTGTTGCTCTACTACGCCAGCCAACGCTATTGTATGCGTATCATTGGACCGCACTATGCACTTCGTTGCGATCAAACTTAGAATTCTTCTCTTACGTCAGTGCCCACGTTACGTCGGGCTATGGGCTACCACGTGCAAGCCAGCCTAGTCGACGTGCCTGGCAAGCCCACGATATGCGGAAAACTACTAAATTGAACAAAGACGTCGATCCACCTCGTAAACGCTCGGCACAGAGCGAAAAATATAACATATATAGGATGCTACGCGCTCACTGCTTCTCATGAAGTCGGTTCTCACAAGGCGTGGTTTTGGTTGGTAACAACTTTATGATGGTCCGGCAGAGCTTTCGCCGACTGGGCTTTGGTCTCACACGTGGGGACGTCGAGGGCTGTTGCCTCACCGCCGCCTCGCGGGCCTGCTGGACAGCCCAAAGTTGGTCGCCGAGGCTGGGGTGCTGCGCAAGGCAGCGGCCCACCGCGGCGGAAGGGTTCCGGAGTTAGCACCTTCCGGATTTTTGTCACAGTCCCAGAGCATGTGATTAATGTGGCGACCTCAGTGTGGCAGACCTTGCATATATTTGTCGGGTATGTGCTCGGGTAGAGTGTTACACTGTGCGGGGTTGGGGTACGTGTACGTCTGCAGTTGTCTGAGGGCCGCCTCCTGCGTCCTGTTCAGTTGTCACAAGGCGGGTGTCTGCCAGAATTTTTCGATGCTCTGCACACTGTAGGGGAGCACCCCATACGCGCCTGTAACCCACTACGCGCCTTTTCTTTGATGTGTCCGCAATTTTAAATGTAAGATGCGCTGGCGGTTTACGGACAAAACGCAAAGGTGCGGGTCCGCGGCTCTGTTGAGTCCCTGTGGCTCTTGAAAAATTCACGGAACGATTACGGTACTGCCTAATGCGAATTCCGAGCGAAACACACTCAGATGTTTGATCTTCCGATAAGTTGAGGCGCGACAGCCTCGCTGAGGGGGAGCGCGGGACGGACACGGCAGGCGTGGGCGCGTTCATGAACAGTCGCCACAGAAGGCCTCCGTTCATGCAGCACTTATTTCTATATGGTATCGGTGGGACGCCCTCGCCGCATACCCATTTAGTGATGACATCATCGGCGCCGCACGACTACGCGCACTACAGTAGCGCCGCGGGCGTCCGCCGCGGAACCTGTCGTCTCACCACTGGCTTGCCATCTCCTCGCTATCGTCGTCTGTTACCCTCCGCTGCGCTTCGTGTTCGCTCTCTTTTGTCCTCGTTCGCTCTGCCGACAGGCAAGCTATTGCCCGGAGAAAACTAGATGCAAGAACTAAGAGTCTCCTAGAGCGTTCCACACACAAAGTGTCCCTTCGACAAACGCACGTCCTCCTCATCTTTCAAGCATCGCAGGTCACCCCACTTTCTCGTGCCCGTGCGCGAGGGGCATGCGCTGTGCTGTCACAAGAAACGCGAGCAGGCACGTGGCATTGCAGTGCTAGCACAGCGGCTCGCTGTGCTCTGTGTTCGCTCTCTTTCGTCCTCGTTAGCTCTATCAGTTACGCCGACGACGCCGTAGCTGATAGGGCGCTCCGAAATGTAGACGGCGTAACCGATAGACGGCGAAGAAAGAAAGACGGCGTAAACCGATATATCACTTCGAAATTTTAGAGCTGCGCTCTGAAATTCTAAAAGTAACCGATCAATAAATATCGGTTGCTCTCGTCGTTGCTCCGCTTGTAGGGAAAAAAAAAAACAGAAGAGCATAAAAAAGCAACCTTGCACATGGAGAATATATCGCGACCCGCTCCCCAGGCTTTCCACCAAAGCACAGTCTTTTCTAAATAAGTAGCCTGGTAACAGAGGGTCCCTTGGTTTGAAAAAAATGGCCGCGTATCTGCGTGCTTCGCTGCAATGTCGTCTGAAGACGACAGAGAGGCGCTGCGTGAGATATGGACGCGATCTGGCAATACGTCGGGAACATGAGTGCTGTGTTGCGGGCTGGTAGTCCCGGCGCAGCAGCAGGCGAAGACCGGCGGTGACCAACGCGACCGGCGGGGACGCCAGCCAGCCCGAACACGCGGTTTGGTGCGAAGTGTGAAGCAGAAGAAACGTCCGCACTCAACGAGGAGATCCACACACTCTTATTTACACGTCGCCGGATAAAACAGGTATGCCAGAGCGGCGCCCCATGGCATTCGTACAGTGCAATACAGAACTGAAACCAAAACACAACATGAGCTCGTGCAGAGGGCATGGAGGGTAGGAAGTTTCAGCGCAGTCGCATTTCAGCGCAGCTTAAGAGACTAGGGTTTTTAGAATTCGTATGTATGCATTTTCTATTAAAGGAACACACCACCTAATACTTACCTAGTGATGTGGAGCCTCCGATATGCGTATGTTGCTTTTGATCGACAACGTTCACAAGTATGAACAGCCGTACTAGCTCAGACGGCTGGACTTGGGCAAGTGGTTCAACTTTGGCCGAGTGGCTGAATCGAGGACGTGCCGAGAAAAAGAAAGACAGACAGACAGAAAGACAGACCAAATTTCTCCGTTTAAGTATCCCAAGAAAGAATATCGTCTTTAAAAGGGAAGCAACTTTTACGACTTTTGCAAGTGTCCGATTAACAAGGAGACACGCCACGGTGGAGTAGTGGTCATGGACTAGTATAGAGCGGTGGTAGTGGAGCTCGACTGTTGACTCAAAGGCCGCGGGATCGAATCCAGGCCGCGGAAGCTGCATTTTTGATGGCGGCAAAGGTGCTGGAGGGCCGCGTACTAGATTTAGGTGCGTGTTAAAGAAACCCCAGGTGGTCGAAATTTCCGGAGGCCTCCACTATGACGTCAGTTATTCGGGGGAAGATTTCACCAGTGCGGATCAACGGCGACTAATCGGCAGACGGCGCCCGACGGAAAAGGGGCGCTCAGAAGGGCCATTAGGCCACTCGCCTCTACCTGCGCCTTTTCTACCTGCGCTCCTTCCGCGGCGGAGTCACCCGTGCGGCGGAAGCAGAACCACGGAGACTGACAAGGTAAACAATGTGTCGCCGTCGCGACGGTCCTCACTGAATGAGCACCGACGTGGTTTGGCAGTCATACAACAGGCGGCGGCCATATTGTCGCAGACAAGGCTCGAGACGGCATTCTAAACGGGCCGTTGGTGTGGTGTATTCAGTGTACTTTGACGTGTATGTGATTGACGGCGTTTTACTTGGCTTGCCGCATAGTGAGGCAGCAAAGCGTGGGAATGTTGAGGCGGAGACACGTCTCTTAGAGAAACAAAGTTCTTTGCTCATTCGTGGAGTATCGAAAGGGGTTGGTCCCGTAAGGCGGTCTCAAACGAGAAAGGGTGGATTAAAGGAGAAAGAAGAAAGAGGAGAGGGGAGAGCTTGGTGCTCGACGGAGAGATTGAGGGGGGATAGAGGTCGTGCTGGCGCCGACGTGATCCAGGACGAAGGACAGAGATATTCTCTTAAGGGCTTGAACGCT